>NC_053494.1:209735217-210035217 GCF_905171775.1 Rana temporaria
AAATTGTTCGGGATGCAAAGAAAACCCACAAATAACTTCAGGTGAAATACAGGACTCTCTGAAAACATGTGGTGTGGCCGTTTCAAGATGCACAATAAGGAGGCACTTGAAGAAAATGGGATGCATGATTGAGTCTCCAGAAGAAAGTCATTACTACGCAAATGCCACAAAGTATCCCGCTTACAATACGCCAAACAGCACAGAGACAAGACTTTAACCTTCTGCCACAAAGTCATTTGGAGTGATGAGATCAAAATTTAGCTTTTTGGCCACAACCATAAACACCACATTTGGAGAGGAGTCAACAAGGTCTATGATGAAAGGTCCACCATCCCTACTGTGAAACACGGAGGTGGGTCGCTGATGTTTTGGGGATGTGTGAGCTACAAAGGCACAGAAAATTTGGTCAAAATTGATGGCAAGAGGAATGCAGTATGTTATCAAAAAATACTGGAGGAACATTTCATTCATCAGCCAGGAAGTTTCGCATGGGACGTACTTGGACATTCCAACATGACAATGATCCAAAACACAAGGCCAAGTCGACTTGCCATTGGCTACAGCAGAATAAAGTGAAGGTTCTGGAGTGGCCATCTCAGTCTCCTGACCTCAATATCATTGAGCCCCTCTGGGGAGATCTCAAACGTGCCGTTCATGCAAGACAGCCCAAGAATTTACAGGAACTGGAGGATTTTTTACCAAGAGGAATGGGCAGCTTTACCATCTGAGAAGATAAAGAGCCTCATCCACAAATACCACAAAAGTCTTCAAGCCGTCATTGATGATAAAGGGGGCAATACACGCTATTAAGAACTGGGGTATGTAAACTTTTGATATATATAGAAATGCTGTAAATGAAGAATGCTTTCAGAAATAGAAGTGTTAATAATAATTTATTTTGATCAATTAACAATATAGAAAGTAAATGAACAGATGAGAAATCCAAATAAAATTTTTTGGGGTGACCTCCCCTTTGCCTTCAAACCAGCATCAGTTCTAGGTAGACTTATAGCCAGATTCTCAGTGGAGATACAATGGCGTATCTCCAGATACGCCGTCGTATCTCTGCGTTGTGCCGTCGTATCTATGCGCCTGATTCTTAGAAGTCTCTTACGCCGTCGGATCGTAACTGCATATTTACGCTGGCCACTAGGGGCGTGTACGCTGATTTACGCGTCTAAATATGTAAATCAGCTAGATACACAAATTCACGAATGTACGCCCGGCCGACGCAGTAAAGTTACGCCGTTTACGTTAGGCCTTTGCCCGGCGTATAGTTACCCCTGCTATATGGTGGCATAAGTGCGGCATACCAATGTTAAGTATGGCCGTCGTTCCCGCGACGAAATTTGAAAATTTTACGTCGTTTGCGTAACTCGTCCGTAAATGGGGCTGGACGTAATTTACATTCACGTCAAAACCAATACGTCCTTGCGGCGTATTAGGAGCAATGCACACTGGGAGATTTCCACGGATGGGGCATGCGCCGTTCGTGAAAAACGTCAATCACGTCGGGTCACAGAACATTTACATAAAACACGCCCCCCTGTTCCAAATTTGAATTAGGCGGGCTTACGCCGGCCGATTTACGATACCCGCCGCAACTTACGGAGCAAGTGCTTTGAGAATACAGCACTTGCCCGTCTAAGTTGCGGAGGCGTAACGTAAATCGGATGCGTTACGCCGCCGCAAAGATACGCCGCTGGAGGAGAATCTGACCCTTAGTTTTTGGATGAACTCGGCAGGTAGGTTGTTCCAAACATCTTGGAGAACAAAGCACAGATCTTCTGTGGATGTCGGCTGCCTCAAATCCTTCTGTCTCTTCATGATGTTGAGATCAGGGCTCTGTGGGGGCAAAACCATCACTTCCAGGACTCCTTGATCTTCTCCTTGATCTTCTTTACACTGAAGATAGTTCCTAATGACGTTGGCTATATGTTGTTCTGCTGCAGAATAAATTTGTGACCAATCACACGCCTCCCTGATGGACACCATTGATCCTGACCAAATCTCCATTTGCAGAAATGCAGCCCCAAACTTGCAAGGAAGCCCCTCCATGCTTCACAGTTGGCTGCAGACACTCATTATTGTACCGCTCTCCAGCCCTTCCCCCAACAAACTGCCTCCTGCTACAGCCAAACATTTCACATTTTGACGTATCAGTCCAGAGCTCCTGCTGCCATTTTCCTGCACCCCAGTTCCTATGTTTTCCTGAATAGTTGAGTCGCTTAGCTCTGATTCCACGTCGGAGGTTTGGCTTTTTGGGCGCAATTCTTCCATGAAGACCACTTCTGGCCAGACTTCTCAGATTTTTATGGTGTGTCTTTCATCTGCTGCATTTAGTTTCCTTGGCCGACCACTGCTTTTACGCTTCTCAACGTTGCCCGTTTCTTTTTACTTTTTCAGAAGAGCTTGAACAGCACATCCTGAATTCCAAGTCTGCTGTAAAATCTTTGCCTAGGAGAGACCTTAATGATGCAGTATAACTCCCCTGTGCTCAGCCTTGCCATGGTGTATGACCTGTGACATGAAGCTGTTTTCCACAGCCTCCTCTTAGTAACAGAGTTTGGCTGTTCCTCGCCCAGTTTTAACTTCTTACACAGCTGTTTCTGTTTCAGTTAAAGTGATTTTTACCTTCATGCAAAAATGGGGATATTTATTATAGCAAAAAGTACAGAATATTGTGGCTCTTTTTTTGTTTATAGCGCAAAAAATAAAAACCACAGAGGTGATCAAATACCACCAAAAGAAAGCTCTATTCGTGGGGAAAAAAAGGATGTCAATTTTGTTTGGGAGCCACGTCGCACGACCGCGCAATGGTCAGTTAACCACTTGCTTACTGGGCACATATCCCCCCCCCCCCCTTCCTGCCCAGGCGAAATTTCAGCTTTCAGCACTGTCACGCTTTGAATGACAATTGCGCGGTCGTGCAACGCGGCTCCCAAACAAAATTGACGTCCTTTTTTTCCCACAAATAGAGATTTATTTTGGTGGTATTTGATCATCTCTGCGGTTTTTATTTTTTTGCGATATAAACAAAAATAGAGCGACAATTTTGAAAAAAAACAAAATGTTTTACTTTTTGCTATAATAAATATCCAATAAAAAAAATTCTTCTACATATTTTTGGTAACAATAAAAATCGCAATAAGAGTATAGTGATTGGTTTGCGCAAATGTTATAGCGTCTAAAAAATAGGGGATAGAATTATGACATTTTTTTTTATTATTATTTTTTTTTTACTAGTAATGGCGGCGATCTGTGATTTTTGTCAGGACTGCGATATTACGGTGGACACATCGGACACTTTTGACACATTTTTGGGACCATTTACATTTATACAGTGAACAATGATATAAATATGCACTGATTACTGTATAAATGTGACTGGCAGGGAAGGGGTTAACACTAGGGGGCGAGGAAGGGGTTAATGTGTGCCCTGCTAGGTGATTCTCACTGTGGGGGGAGGGGACTGACTGGGGGAGGTGACCGATGGTTGTCCCTATGTACAAGGTACACACCATCGGTCTCCTCTCCCTGACAGAACGTGGATCTGTGTGTTTACACACACACAGATCCACTTTCCTGCTCAGCTCCTGAGCAATCGCGGGTTCTCCGACGACGCGCGGCACGCACGCCCCCTAGTTGTTTTTAAAGACGCGACATCATATGACGTCCACCCAGTATAACAGAGACTTCCTCCCGCCGTCCATGTCCCTCTCTCTGTGACTGCCGATCGCGGGTGCCTGGCCGACATCGCGGCCGCCAGGCACACACGCATCGGCACCTGAGTGACGCGGTGGGCGTTGCTTGCGAGCCCCGCAGTGGCCGGAGGCCGTATATAGACGGCCTCCCGGCAATCAACCACTTGAGACCCGCGTTATTGACAAAAAGACGTCAACAGCGCGGCTCTCAAGTGCCAAGTGGACGTCTTTTAAAGTGCATTACCCGTGGGCGCCTCTGGGGGGCGCGCAGCGGGTAAACACTGTCCCGGCGCATCGCTGAAGAGCCGATGCGTGTACCTGGCGGCCGCGATGTCTGCCGGGTACACGCGATCGTCGGTAACACAGCAGGGACGTGGAGCTCTGTGTGTAATGATGGGGTGTAAACACAGAGCTCCACGTCCTGTCAGAGGAGAGGAGACCGATCTGTGTCTCTTGTACATAGGGACACAGCATCGGTCACCTCCCCCAGTCACCCCCCTCCCCCCACACAGTTAGAACACACCCAGGATACACATTTAACCCCTTCCTCACCCCCTGGTGTTAACCCCTTCCCTGCCAGTCACATTTATACAGTAATTAGTGCATTTTTATAGCACTGCTCGCTGTATAAATGTGAATGGTCCCAAATTTGTGTCAAAAGTGTCCGATACGTCCGCCGCAATATCGCAGTCCCAATAAAAATCGCAAGATCGCCGCCATTACTAGTAAAAAAAAAATAATAAAAAAAAAATCATAATTCTGTTCGCCATTTTGTAGGCGCTATAACTTTTGTGCAAACCAGTTGCTTATAGTGATTTTTTTTTTTTTTTTACAAAAATACGTCGAAAAATACGTATCGGCCTTAACTGAGAAAAAAAATAGTTTTTTTTTAAAAAAAAATTGGGATATTTATTATAGCAACAAGTAAAAAATATATATATTTTTTTTAAATTGTCGCTCTTTTTTTGTTTATAGCGCAAAAAATAAAAACCGCAAAGGTGATCAAATACCACCAAAATAAAGCTCTATTTGTGGGGAAAAAAAGGACGTCAATTTTGTTTGGGAGCCACGTCGCACGACCGCGCAATTGTCAGTTAAAGCGACGCAGTGCCGGAAGCTGAAATTTCGCCTGGGCACGAAGGGGGTTTATGTGCCCAGTAGGCAAGTGGTTAAAGCGGAGGTTCACCCGTACATAACTATTTTTCCCCTTAGATGGATGCTCATTTTGTCTAGGGGAATCGGCTATTTGTTTTAAAATATGATCCGTACTTACCGTTTACGAGATGCATCTTCTCCGTCGCTTCCGGGTATGGGCTGCGGGACTGGGCGTTCCTATTTTGATTGACAGTCTTCCGAGAGGCTTCCGACGGTCGCATCCATCGCGTCACGATTTTCCGAAAGAAGCCGAACGTCGGTGTGCAGGCGCAGTATAGAGCCGCACCAACGTTCGGCTTCTTTCGGCTACGAGTGACGCGATAGATGCGACCGTCGGAAGCCTCTCGGAAGACTGTCAATCAAGAAGGAACGCCCGCTCCTGAAGACCCATACCCGGAAGCGACGGAGAAGATGCATCTTGAAAACGGTAAGTACGGCTCATATTTTAAAACAACTAGCCAATTCCCCTAGACAAAACGAGCAGGAAGCGAAGGGGAAAACATAAAAAAAAACATAATTGGGTGAACTCCCGCTTTAAGAGCCACATTGTGGCCGTAAAAAGTCGTTGGGCGGGTGGGAAGTGGTTAAAGCAGCGCAGTGCCGAATCGCAAAAAGCAGCCCGGTCTTTGATCACCAAAATGATCCGGGGCTGAATCGGTTAAAGATCTTTTTTTTTTTTAACATTTTATAAAAAATTCAATTGAAGAAAAAAAATATATATACACTCCATTACCAAAAGTATTGGGACGCCCTAAAAAAAAAAAACCCGCCTTCACATTGGGAAACTACCCTACCAAACTCATCACTTTGATGAAATGTAACACCCGTTGTATGTTCAAAAGGAAAATGTCAAGTCCTCGTTTTTTTTTTAGTTAGATACATTTCCATTTGGTCTGTCTTTCTCTGTTCCACCAAAAAAAAATTTACACTTCACTTGAGCACATCATCAATCAACGTCCAGAATTGCCTAATATGCAAATGAGCACGATTACATAATGGCGCAGCTGTTTTTGGAGAGAGGGACTTTTGCCAGAACAATCAATGTCAGAACCCTTTGTTAATATTTTTGGACGTTCCTTTGCATCTGGAGAGCTGGAAACATTTTTTTTTATTTTTTATTTTTTTGGAGGCACTTGATGGCCGGCCAAGGAGGAGGTTATCGAAGCCAGCAAAAGCCTACCTTTATGTTGGATCGACTGATCGACTCCTGCCAGGAGGATACATGTATGGGAACAGGGAGTGGGTTCCCCCTATTCTTACCGCTTACATCAACGAAATTTGGCCAAGGAGGAGGCAATTGGCGTGTTTCTTTTTGTTGGATCCGCTACCTGTTTTCCTTTCCTTGAGTCATCGGGGGCTAGGTCATGTCAGCCGTGTCTCAAACCCACGGGCTCTCTCCGATATGCTGAAAAGCACACTCAGTACAATGCAGATGAGGGGGGGGGGGGGGATTTCAACAAAACGTCTAAACCCCGGCAAACATGACATTTATATTAGCGAGAAGTGTTCAAATTTCACCGCAAAGGAAAGTGATAATTGTGTAATAGCCTCTTCATGACAACAGCAATTTTGAGACTTTTTTTTTGCGACAACTTGGGTGGTTCTCTCCCTAGCTGAACAAGGGAGACGCATTTCTACTTGGCTTTTGTATTAAAGGGGTTGGAAAGGTTAGTTTTTTTTCTAAAAAGGTTCCTTTAAGCTAGTGCATTGTTGGTTCACTTACCTTTTCCTTCCATTTCCCTTCTAAATGTTTTTTTTTCTTTGTCTGAATTTCTCACTTCATGTTCTTCCTCAGTGAGCTTACCCCCATCATCTGAGACGTTCTGGCTGGGGGTTAGTCAGCGTGCTCACCCTCTCCCTTGGTACTACATCCCTGCGGGGAGACACTGCATGCTGGCCCCCTCCCTTAGGCCCCGTACACACGACAGAGGAACTCGACGTGCTTGGCACGTCGAGTTCCTCGTCGAGTTTTGGGATGAAGCCGCCGAGGAGCTCGGCGGGCCGGCTTCTCCCATAGAAGAGCGAGGACAACGAGAAAATAGAGAACATGTTCTCTATTTTCTCGTCGAGTTCCTCGGCGGCTCCATCGAGCCAAAACTGTACAGACGACAGAGATTCTCGGCAGAATCCGGGTTTTGACCGAGTTTCTCGGCGAATTCTGCCGAGAATCTCTGTCGTGTGTACGAGGCCTGAGGACTACATCCCGGCGGGGGAGACGCTGTATTCATGATGAGCACGATGACTAACCCCCAGCCAGAACGTCTCGGATGATGTGGGCAAGCTTCCTGACTACTGACACATCCACTGCTCTACTGACACCATCCACTGCTCTACTGACACCGTCCACTGCTCTACTGACACCGTCCACTGCTCTACTGACACTGTCCACTGCTCTACTGACACCGTCCACTGCTCTACTGACACCGTCCACTGCTCTACTGACACCGTCCACTGCTGTACTGATACTATTCACTGCCCTACTGACACCAACCTCTGACCTACTGACACCATCCACTGCTCTACTGACACATCCACTGCTCTACTGACACCGTCCACTGCTCTACTGACACCAACCTCTGACCTACTGACACCATCCACTGCTCTACTGACACCATCCACTGCTCTACTGACACCATCCACTGCTCTACTGACACATCCACTGCTGTACTGATACCATCCACTGCCCTACTGACACCAACCTCTGACCTACTGACACCGTCCACTGCCCTACTGACACCAACCTCTGCTCTACTAACACCATCCACTGCTCTACTGACACTGTCCACTGCTCTACTGACACCATCCACTGCTCTACTGACACCGTCCACTGCTCTACTAACACCATCCACTGCTGTACTGATACCATCCACTGCCCTACTGACACCAACCTCTGACCTACTGACACCGTCCACTGCTCTACTGACACCAACCTCTGACCTACTGACACTGGTCACTGCTCTACTGACACCATCCACTGCTCTACTGACACCATCCACTGCTCTACTGACACCATCCACTGCTCCACTGACACCATCCACTGCTCTACTGACACCGTCCACTGCTGTACTGATACCATCCACTGCTCTACTGACACCAACCTCTGACCTACTGACACTGTCCACTGCTCTACTGACACCAACCTCTGACCTACTGACACCGTCCACTGCTCTACTGACACCGTCCACTGCTCTACTGACACCGTCCACTGCTACTGACACCGTCCACTGCTCTACTGACACCGTCCTCTGCCCTACTGACACCATCCCCTGCTCTACTGACAGCATCCACTGCTCTACTGACACCGTCCATCTTTTAATACATTTTAAAATGTTTTTTACATTTATTTTTAAGAGTGTTTGTGTGTGTGCATTTATATATAAAAATTCACAACGTCTCTTCGCAGGGATGTAGTCCCAAGGGAGGGGGGTGAGCACGCTGACTAACCCCCAGCCAGAACGTCTTGAATGATGGAGGCAAGCTTCCTGACTACTGACACATCCACTGCTCTACTGACACATCCACTGCTCTACTGACACATCCACTGCTCTACTGTTACTATTAGCGTGAGGAGAAAAAATTGCAGATTACAGACTCTGTTTACATCACATGATCAGCTGTCATTGGCTGACAGCTGATCATGTGGTAAGGAGTCGGGATCGACCCCTTACTCCGTTCTGTGATCAACCGAGTCTCAGAGACTCACTGATCACAGAGCGCGCTGCACGCGCCCTGCAGGGGTGCGCAGGCTGCTCGAGCATGGGAGGACGTCCATAGACACCCTTCCGGCAATCTAGGTCCGTGCTGTAGCCGTCTTTCGGCTATAGCGCGGATCTGAAGTAGTTAAGTTCTGTCACCTGTTCAAGCAAAGGTACCCCATGTGTAAGGTAAAGATTAAAGCCAGCCACACGATAACTCCTTTTGGTGTTCTTTATTGGCTACATCATGTTAAATATGATCAATGCATTGTTTTTTTTGCTTTGGATGTCTACTAAGGGAGTTGGACCCCTCCAGCCCGAGCACCGTATCTCAGCAAGTACTTATACTATTCTGGTGGTTGAGCTTGGGGTATCCTTTGCTTGTATACCCCATGTGTAATGGAGTGACCCTAACCAAAGTGTAGCGTAGCCCAGAAAAACCCACCTTGGGGTAGTCCTCTCATGTGACCCTTGCTTGACGCAAGGAGGTAAGCTTAATGGATATGACTACCACCCCACAACCCTGTCAGGGCTGGGCTCAGCCCTTCCTTCTCTGAGCTGGCAGCTCAGCTGTTGGCTAATTACCAGATCCTATCTCTCCACAGTGACTCACACGTTGATGATCCTGCTCATCAGTCCTGCCTACTTAAAGCCTTCCAGTTCATTTGCTCTCTGCCTTCGCCTTGGTCAACATCACAGAAACTTTCTCCTGCGTTCCTGTTGAAGACTTGCTCGGCTGACATTCCTTCTGGCTCCTGATTCCGCTTGCTGTTCTACACGTTCTTCTCTGGCTCTCTGACATTGGCTTGGCTGACTATTCAATCCGGTTACTGAACTCTGGTTATGTTTTGACTATGTTTACTCTGTTTACCTTTTTATCAATATTATTATTAAACAAGCTTCTGTCTCGGTCTGATTCATGGTTTCTGACAAACCCCTGGCCTACACCCCCTACAGACAGAGTTCCAGTTTAAGTCTTGAAAGCCCTTTAGGCTCCATTCACACCTAGGCGTTTTGACGCCTATAGCGCGACGCTATTGCAGCCTGAAATACGCTGGAGGGGTGATTTAACATTGTCGGCTATGGAGATGGTTCACATCTCCACGCCGAATGCCGAAACGCCGTACGCCTGAAGCTCAAAACAAGTCCCTGACCCTTTTTTTCAGGCGTCTTCGGCGTTCGGCCATAGCCAACAATGTGTAATCACCCCTCCAGCGAAAACCGCGGTAAAAAACGCTGCGTTTTGTCACGCCAAATCGCGGGACAAAACGCCGCAATTTGTCGTGGCAAATCATAATAAAATACGCCGCGTTCAGGTGTGAATGCAACCTAACCTTAGCCCAGGTTCACACTGGGCTGTGGGAGTGAAGCCATGCGAGTTCAGCCGATTAGGACAGTGCCATTGCCGACAATTGCAGGCAAATGCCGCCGATTTGAGATGCGATTATACATCTCAAATCGCATCTCAAATCGTACCAGTGTAAACCAGGCCTAATCTTGCATCAGTCAAGTCAATTCAAGACATTTACAAAAACATTGGTTCACGGCCTGGATCAATGGGACCATTTTTTCAACCCAATAATGTTCCTAGGTGAAGGGAGTCACCGCTCCAGGTGGGTATACTAAGCAATCAAGAACTTCTCAGGAAACCAAGGTTGCCGGCAATGCACAAGGCAAATGGTGGAAACTTCGGAAGAATGGACAGCCTCACTCCAAAAAAACTCTTGAGTTGTCTTTATTGTAAAATCAATGGTAAAATGCACTACAAAAGACAACTTAAGAGTTTTTTTGGAGTGCGGCTGTCCATTCTTCCGAAGTTTCCACCAATAATGTTCCTAGGCTTGGTGATTAAATGAACCCAGATTGGTCCCTGTAGTCAAGTTGTTGCTTCATCCTCGGCCTTGACTTATTTTATTCACATTTTTTTTTTCCCCAAGCTCTTCTCTTGTTGTTGGCTTTTTCATGATGAGCTTCCATTCGATGGTTACTATGTGTCATTGTTCCATGGTCAGTTTAATTGACTATCCTTCCATTGTGTCACTTTTGATTAAAAGTGAAAAGAAAACGACCACGGGACCATAAACAAAACACGGCAATTGTTTCTGTGTTTACGGACTTCTTAGAAAGTTAATTTTTAGAACCGTTCAAGACTCGGAAAGGCAAAAAAAAAAAAATAACCCCAGCAGGTCTCTTGAGGTCAACGATTGTTTCATCGCCACTTTCAGGCCTTGTGAAATCTTCGACCTTGAATCTCGTAAACCCTCGTTGGCTTAATAGATGAAGAGAGAATGCGTTGCTCATCCTAACCATCCCGGCTTGCAATTATCTGGTTTAGTGTTATGGAATTAACTTAGGAAAGAAATGCAGGCTACAAGAATAGACTGGAAAACTGTAGCAATACAAGTACAAATAAGCAATCGGGAAGGGATTTGTTAGTATATAGATATGTGCATTCCCGTTCGTACAAATGTTATTTTCGTACCCGCAGAATAATGTGTACATACGAAAAAATTAAAGCACCAAAATACGAAAACGACGGGATTACGAATGAGCCGCATAACGAACAACCGCTAATACGAACGAACGATCCGACAAAAATACGACAAAACGAAAACGGCAAAAGAACGAAAATGACATCTATAACAAAAGATTTGCATTCTGTATCCTGTTTGAATCCCCTCTCTGCTCGTATCCTCAGCCGTATGTTCACACGACATCCACAACAAAAGATTTGCACTCTGTATCTTGTTTGAATCCCTTCTCTGTTCGCACCCTCAGTCGTATGCTCATATGACATCCACAACAAAAGACCCGCACCCTGTATTTTGAATTCCTTTTTTCTGTTCGTATTTTGGATTCAACAGAATGCAAATCTTTTGCCACAGATGTCACACAAACACACGACCGAAAACACCAAAAGAAAAAGGACCCAAAATACAGAATGCAAATCTGTTGCCACAGATGTCACACGAACACACGACCGAAAACACCAAAAGAAAAAGGACCCAAAACACAGAATGCAAATCCCTTGCCACAAATGTCATTTTCGTTTTTTTGAATGGGCAGTCAGTGTAGTTAGTGAAGAAAATTATTGTCTAACAAGTAACGAACATGAATTAAACAGAATAACAAACCATCCCGCATGTACGAAAATAAAACGGTAACGAAAATACGAAACGATCGGAATACGAAAAAATCTCGTCGTACGAAAAACGAACGGAAACAAACCTACGGAACGATACGAAACGGAACAAAAAAAAACAATTTTTTTTTCCGTGCACATGTCTGAACTAGGATGGTTTGGGGTACACTGCTGTGTGAGCCAATAGGGAGAAAGAGGGAGCCGCTGCTTTCGTGCGCATCGCTGGATCGGGGGGGGGGGTTCATAAATATAAGGGGGAGGGGGGCAGTTGTGGAGCTGCACCCAGAAGGTTTTTTTGTACCATAGAATGCATTAACCCCTTCAATACCGGGCGTTTTTACCCCCTTCCTTCCCAGGCCAATTTTCAGATTTCAGCGCTTTCACACTTCGAATGACAATTGCGCGGTCATGCAACACTGTAACCATATGACATTTTTATAACTTTTTTCACACAAATAGAGCTTCTTTTTTGTAGTTACTTAGGCTCCATTCACACCTACTGTAGTCGTTTTTACGCCCGACGCTATTGCAGCCTGAAATACGCTGGAGGGGTGATTTAACATTGTCAGCTATGGAAATGGTTCACATCTCCACGCCGAACGCCAAAACGCCGTACGCCTGAAGCTCAAAACAAGTCCTGGACCCTTTTTTTCAGGCGGCTTCGGCGTTCGGCATAGCCGACAATGTTTAATCACCCCTCCGGCGAATTTTAGGCTAAAAAACGACGTGTTTTGTCGCGGCAAATCGCGGGACAAAACGCTGCAATTTGTCGCGGCAAATCAGGTGTGAATGCAGCCTTAAGGTTATTGCCATTAGTGTTCTAGTGTTCGCTGTGTTTTTTTTTGTTTTTTTGGGGGGGGTGTATTTTAGGTAGTGTAGTTTTTTTGGGTTGGATGAAGGGGTTTAATTTACTTTTGGTTATTTAAGTTAGTGTACCCTGTGTTTTTTTTTGGGGTGGGGGGGGGGGGGGGGGTTTATTTAAGTACTTTTTGTTTTTTAGTTTATTTCAGTTGGTGTGGGTTTTTTATTTTTTTGCATTGTTATGTATGTCTGTGTGTGTTCTTTGGGGAGAGGGAGGGACTTTAGTTACTTTAGGTTATTTCAGTTTCAGTTAGTTCTCTCTGCGTGTGTGTGTTTTTTTGTTTTTTTTGGTGTGTGTGTGGGGGGGGGGGGGGGTCACTCAGTGTGTATTTAGGTACTTAAAATTATTTCTTTCAATTAGTAGTCTTTGGGCCAGATCCACAAAGAACTTACGCCGGCGTATCTATTGATACGCCGCGTAAGTTCTACGATGCCCCGTCGTATCTTTGTTTTGTATCCACAAAACAAGATACGACTGAATGTGGGCTCGATCCGACTGACGTACGTCTTAGTACGCCGTCGGATCTTAGGTGCATATTTACGCTGGCCGCTAGGTGGCGCTTCCGTAGATTTACGCTGGGAATATGCAAATTAGGTATATACGCCAATTCACAAACGTACGTCCGCCCACCGCATTTTTTTCGTCGTTTACGTAAGGCTTTTTTCGGCGTAACGTTACCCCTGGGTCTATGAGGCGTACGCAATGTTAAGTATGGACGTCGGCACAGCGTCGAATTTTCCGTCGTTTACGTCGTTTGCGTAAAACGTTCGCGAATAGGGCTTTGCGTAAATTACGTTCACGTCGAAAGCATTTACTATTTGTGACGTGATTTCGAGCATGCGCACTGGGATACCCCCACGGACGGCGCATGCGCCGTTAAAAAAAAACGTCATTTACGTGGGGTCAAGATGAATTAATATAAAACACGCCCACATCTTAGCCATTTGAATTTCGCGCCCTTACGCCGACACATTTACACTACGCCGCCGTAACTTACGGCGCAAATTCTTTCTGGATACGGAAAATACGCTCTAAGTTACGGCGGCGTAGTGTATCTGAGATACGCTACGCCTGCCTAAAGATAGGCAGATCTGTGTGGATCTGGGCCCAAGTGTTTTAATTTTTTCGTGTATTTTTGGTAGTTTGGTCTATTTCCGTTGGTTGTCTATTTTTTGTAATTTTGTGTATGTGTGATTTTTTTTTGGGGGGGGGGTTTGAAGGGATTTTAGTTACTTTGGGTCATCTCAGTTAGTGTTCTCTGTGTTTTTTTTTTTTTTGAGAGGGGGGGGGGGGTGGAAGGATGTATTTAAGTACTTAAGTACTTTCGTTTATTTCAGTTGGTGTGTTTTTTATTTTATTTTTGTGTATGTGTGTGCTCTGCTGGGGGGAGGGAGGGATTTTAGTTATTTTCGGTTATTTCCATTAGTGTTCTCTGTGTGTTATTTTGTTTGGGGGGGGGGGGTAGGAGTGTATTTAGGTATTTAAGTTTATTTCAGTTATTTTTTAGTTTTTCCATTTTTTCTTGTTTTTTTCTTTTGGTGAGGGGGGTTTATTTTAGGTAGTTTTGTTTATTTCAGTTGGTGTGTCTTTCTGTGTTTTGTGTATGTCTGTTTTTTTTTGGGGGGGGGGGGGAATTTTAGTTTCTATCATATGTATTTTAGGCAGTTTTGTTTATTTCAGTTGGTGTATTTTTT
The DNA here is from genome assembly GCF_905171775.1 of Rana temporaria. Classification (NCBI taxonomy): domain Eukaryota; kingdom Metazoa; phylum Chordata; class Amphibia; order Anura; family Ranidae; genus Rana; species Rana temporaria. Next base: position 209,749,470 of record NC_053494.1, read on the forward strand.
TGTATTGTGTGTACGTGTGTTTTTTTTTTTTTTTTTTTAGGGGGGGGTCAGCGATTTTAACTTACTTTAGGTTATTTCTGTTAATGTTCTCTGTGGGTTTTTTTAGGTTTATTTCAATCAACCTTCTCTGTGTTTTTCTTGGTGTTGGGGTGTATTTTTGGTAGTTTAGATTTTTTTCAATTCGTTTTTTTTTTCTTTCTTTTTTTCTTGTGTGTCTGTTTTTACGTTAGTGTGTGTGTGTGTGTGTGTGTGGGGGGGGCTAGGTTGGTGAGGGTGGAGGTAGGGGTGTATGTAGGTACTTTAGTTTATTCATTCACAAAAATTACCTGTTTTTTTACTCTTCCGCCATGGACACAATAACCTACACACTTTTTTTTTTGCACACCTGCCTGCTGGGCGAGGCCTTTTGGCTGACCAGAGGAATTTTTATACCGGCCAGAAGGCCAGCCTTTGTGTAGCGCTTTGGCACCATCAAACTTATTTATTTTGCTGTTTTTGCAGAGCATGCATGCACTTTACTCCCCTCTGATTAGTAGGGTACAGGTCCTCGAACTTGCCCTAAAAATCTTGGGCGGAAGGCGTGTGGCCTTATGGTTAGGTTCTCCCTCGCCCATGGGGGTCTCCCTTCCAGGGAGCCCCACCTAGTACTTGGGTGGACCTTGTCTCAGCAGATCCCATGAAGAATGGGGTATGCCAGGATTCGGCCGGGTGGACCATGAGTACCCAGGTCCCCGCCAGAAATCTTACACCCCGGTGGTGATCATGGCCAGGGTTCTTTCTCTTCGGGGGAGGGCCATGAGTACACCCTGCGCACTTTTTTGTGTGCTTCACATGTTTTCTCACATTTTATTGCTCTCGGTGCATGGGCGTAACCCTTTCTTCAAATGCTAACAGGGATTATAAGTGCCCCGCTAGCGGCCGAATAACGCAGCTAAAATGATGGTAAAATGCTGCTTTTTAGCGGCGCTTTAACAATAACGCAGCCAGTTGGCAGTGTGAAATAGCTCTTGAGATAATTCAGCTTCACTCCATGCCCATATAAATATAGCCGAGACCTAAAGCACAGATGTACCTCCCCTTCAGCACAGACCCCCCTTCAGCACAGACCCCTCCATTCAGCACAGATGGACCCCCCATTCTGCACAGACCCCTTCATTCAGCGCAGATGGACCCCCTTTAGCACAGACCCCCCCATTCCGCAAGACCCTTTCATTCAGCACAGATGGACCCCCCTTCAACACAGATGGCCCCCAGTTAAGCACAAACCCACCTTCATCACAGATGGACCACCTTCAGCACATACCCCCCTTCATTACAGGCCGCCCTTCAGCACAGATGGACCCCCATCCCATTCAGCACAAACACCGCCTTCAGCACAGATGGACCCCCATCCCATTCAGTATCTCAGATCAGCCATCAGCATGGCACAGCAGGTTCCCTCCCCCTGTGTACACATAAATACTGGAGGGAGGGTGGCTTTACTCTGCTCGCTGTTGCAAAACTCTTCAACACCTTCTCGATTTTCCAGGGGGGGTCAATTGCCCCCCCCCCCCCTTGCCCTATGGAGCAGACGCCCATGTCTCGGTGTTAGTTTTGATTGTGCGCACCGCACTGCGAAACCCAAAAAATGTACTGCTATATCAAATGAGCCCTCAGGGCTGAGTTCATTATGTAGATACTGTGCATTCAATGTTCCATTGTAAATCAGTCTGGTACACCATTAATCATCAGGGTGGAGGTTGTAATGAATTGCAAGGCCCGGGAGGAACCGTTAACAGCTTCATGTTGGACGGTGTCAGGTGTTTTCTGCTTTAAGTAATTCATTGAGTGTTAGAGAGATCGCCCATCCAGAGAACATTCTGCATAGTTTCTACGTTTTCTAAATTTAGGGAAAAGTAGTAGGCTCACTTAACCACTTCAGCCCCGGGCCATTTTGTAGCTAAAGGACCGGGCCACTTTTTGCGATTCAGAACTGCGTCGCTTTAACTGACATTTGTGCGGTTGTGCGACGTGTCTCGAGCGACAATTTTGAAAAAAATGCAATAATTTTTACTTTTTGCTATAATAAATATCCACAAAAAATATATATAAAAACATATTTTTTTCCTCAGTTTAGGCCGATACGTATTCTTCTACATATTTTTGGTAAAAAAATCGCAATAAGCGTTTGTTGATTGGTTTGCGCAAAAGTTATAGGGCCAGATCCACAAAGCACTTACGTTAAGGTGAAAAAACATTTACCTTCAAAACCCCTTTAGAGCAATTTCATTATGTCTTTATGAATGTCACAATATGGGGGGGGGGCGGACAAAAATAAGAAAAGGGGTGTGTAACGGTCAGGGGTTAACACCGTTCACGATCTTCCATTCCACCAACCCAAGACAGCTTATCCGACACTTCAACAATCCAGCAGACACGATCCATTAGAATTCCCCAGAAGGACGAGACACACACAGCTCTGTCTCTGGTTCAAAAACGAATGAATACTTTTAATGGTACACTCAGCTTGTTATATACAGTTACAAGCATGCTACAGTTAATCACAGGGACAATGAAACTCTCCACCCAAAACATCACACAATGGGTGGTTAATGAGTTCCCCCTCCAATCCACATCCCTAGACAGACATTCGGGCACCACATCTTAGAGGAGTTAATTACTATAGCTGACAAGTCACATTCCACATCTTATCATCAATAGACTTTTCACACAAAACAGGGTCATTAGCATCACACAATGAAAAGGTCTGTAGAAGCAGACCTAATTAGCACAATGGACACAGAATGCAATCACACCAAGACACTTAAACATCCCATAATAGCCAGCCAGACTGGCTACCAAGCTCCAATTCACATCACCACAGTAGCAGACTTAATTAGCATCTCAACAGTCTATTGAATGAGACATTCTTATTGACCTGTTGGGGTCAGAATAAACCACCTGTAATATGTCAAGATCTCCTGCAATACATGAATTATCATTAATGTCCCATCTCATGTAATCAGAGATATCAGTTCTCAGTCATCCTATGCCCGAAAAGGGACTCCCATTACAGGGTGCGATTGGAAACTACGGGCTAGATTCACATAGATTAGCGGATCTTTAGATCCGCGTAATCTATGTGATTTACGATCCGCCGGTGCAATTTGTCGAGGCCAGTGCAGTATTCACAAAGCACTTACCTCGAAAATTGCACCGTCGGATCGTAACTCCCCCGGCGGAATTCAAATTCCGCGGCTAGGGGGAGTGTACAATTTAAATCAGGTGCGTTCCCGCGCCGATTTAACTGTGCATGCGCCGCCGACGAAATTTCCCAGTGCGCATGCTCCAAATGACGTCGTTAGGACGTCATTGTTTTCGACGGCAACGTAAATTTCGGCCATCCGTATTCCCGATCGACTTACGCAAACGACATAAAAAATTTGAATCTCGGTGCTGGAACGACGGCCATACTTAACATTAGCTACCCCTCATATAGCAGGGGTAACTATCCGCCGGAAAAAGCCGAACGCAAACAACGTAAAAAAAAAGCGACAGGCGGCGTTCGGTCTTGAATCGGCGGTTCTCCTCATTTGCATATCCGACGCAGAAAAAAATGCAACGACACCTAGCGGCCGGCGGTAGATTGCAGCCTAAGATCCGACTGGTGTAAGTCACTTACACCAGTCGGATCTTAGGGAGATCTATGCGGAACTGATTCTTATGAATCAGTCGCATAGATCCGACCGTCGGATCTCAGAGATACGACGGCGGATCAGGAGATCCGCCGTCGTATCTCTTCTTGAATCTGGCCCTACATCTGTAATCCCCCCCCCCCCCCCAATATTGCTAGTGGGCATGTGCACTTCGTTTTAATCCAAATCAAAATTCAGAAAGAAGTTTTCACTATTTGGAGATTCAAATGTATCTGAATTCTGGAATCACAATGGTAACAAATTTCAACGTATCTGAAATAAATTATAATGAAATAATTTAAAGAATTGAAAGGTATTAAAAGAATTAAAAAATGAATTAGAATTGGTTGAAGTGAATTCAAATTTGAAAAATTATTTTAATTTGAAATGGAAACATATTGCAATAAATACATTCATGTATAAAAGTGAAATAAGATGATGATGATTCCTAAAAAGGCTTCTTTTTTTTATTTGATACTTTATCTTTATTGAAATTTTCATCATAAACATTTGTAGAAATTTACAAAAAAAGGGAAAAGAGAGAGAGAAAAAAAAGGGAAAACGAAAAAACCAAAACAAAACCCAAAACAATACAATTCACAACATAAGAATTTGCAGGTAGAGCTCATAAGGTACAATTAGAAATATTGAAATAGAATTGCAAATATACTTAAACACCATAGCTAATGCGGAGAAAAGAAAAAAATAAGAAAAAAAATAAGAGAAAGAATAAAAGAAAAAGAGGAGAAAAACAACATGGGTCTGACGATGTCCAATACTGTATAAACAAAATAGGGATTTTGGGGTCAAGTGGAGGAATTCTAGGAAAGTAACATTGCAAAATCAAGGTTTTTACTGGAAATTAGAATATTGGTTGTGTGTTTGCGCCGATAGTTCTTTCATTCTCATAAGCTTATTTAATTTGACTATCCAGTAAGTTATTAAAGGAGGATTAGGCTTCTTTATAAAATAGAATATAATAGAATAAAATAAAATAAATTAGATAAAAACAGAGCACAATATAATAGAATAGAATAAAACAGTATAGAATAATAAACAATATTATAGAAAAAAAATAGAATAGAAGCAAAAAAAAAGTAGAATAGAACAAAATAGAATAGAATAGCAAGAAAGAAGAATAGAAAGAATAGAAGATTAGAAAGAAAATAGAAGAAAATAAAACTAATATAGCTGTCTTCCAAAAATCGAATGTCAAATCTATTTGAATATAATCAATATGTGAAATAAATCTGAATATACAAAACAAATCCCGAAAACAAATCATTCTAACAAACGAATCTAAAAACAAAGCAAATTTTTTTGTTGTGCACATCTCTAACTGCTAGTATATAATACAAGAGATGTATCAGGTGGTGGGGATTTTTTTAGGGCACCAAAACCGAATACAAAACACAAAATAGTTATATAAAAAAAATCATACAACACTTTATTAATACAGCATTCAAATCCTAAATACAGGCCAAAGATTTCTAGTATACCCCACATCACGAAGGTATGGGCCAGATTCTCGTAGGAGTTACGCCGGCGTATCTCCAGATACGCCGTCGTAACTCTGAGTGTGAGGCGTCGTATCTATGCGCCTGATTCTTAGAATCAGTTTCGCATAGATTTGTCTTAGATCCGACTGGCGTAAGTCTCTTACGCCGTCGTATCTAAGTTGCATATTTACGCTGGCCGCTAGGTGGAGCTTCTGTCGATTTACGCGTCGAATATGGTAATGAGCTAGTTACGCCGATTCTCAAACGTACATGCGCCTGGCGCATTTTTTTACGTCGTTTCCGTAAGGCTTTTTTGGGCGTAAAGTTACCCCTGCTCTATGAGGCGTACATGAGCTGTACCAATGTTAGGTATGGACGTCGGAACAGCGTCAAATTTTTCACGTTTTACGTCGTTTGCGTAAGTCGTCCGTGAATGGGGCTGGACGTAAGTTACGTTCACGTAGTCTAGGCATTGAGCGGGCGCAATTTAATTAGAAAAATCGACGCGATACTGAGCATGCACGCATGCGCCGTTCGATAAAAGCGTCATTTACGTGTGGTCACAAAACATTTATATACAACACGCCCCCTACCAGCCTAGTTTGAGTTAGGTGGGCTTACGCCGTTTCAGATACACTACGCCGCCGTAACTTAGAGCGGAAGATGTTTCAGAATACGGGACCTGCCGCTCTAAGTTACAGCGGCGTAGTGTATCTGAGATACGCTACGCCCGCCTAAAGATAGGTGTTTTTCTGAGAATCTGGCCCGTATAATCGTAAGCCCATCCAGACTGAGAGTATTTTTATTATTTTTTTTTCCTTTTTTTTATTTATTTATTTTTATTATTGTTTTATTTAAAAAAAAATTCTTCTTAATTTTCTGAAAAGATGGCCCTGACAGTAAACACTTCATCACACTGATGAATAACTGTTTATTTTTTGTGTTATGAAGTTGTTGAGCGATAAGATCAAATGCAAATGTTATCAAGTGTTATTATTACTGTTATTGTGCCACAATAAAACGTCATTATGCAAAAAAAAAAAATACATTAAAGTGGATGTAAACAATGTAGAGTATAAGATTTCCTATGATCTGTGCCCAGTTTTGCCACACAGAGTTAATCCAGCTCTGAGCAATCCTCTTTTATTGTTCAGTGAAAAAAAACGGACTTACAGAGAAAAACCTTAGTCCGTTCCGCCCCCTTGCTGTGAGTGACAGGTTATTTACATATCTCATGCACTAGCCTGGAGACAGGCATTATTTTTTAATTCCCACCCCCACTCCTTTTCTGAAGTCATGTGGTTACTTTTCTGGATTTTGCCTGGATGTTAGTGATCATAGCAGAATTTAGTGTAAGGAATACACAGGAAAAAATGCATGTTGACAAGGGGAGTGTAGAGGAGGGCGGGGAGTCTACTGACATCACGACTCCACCCACCGAGCTCCAGACAACAGACCCACCCACAGAATCTGTGCCCACCCACCTCAGGCCAAACGCGGTACTGCACACCGATGTGGATTGAATCCTGCTCGTCTTGTGAGACAACACTCTCAAACTGAGTCAGGATTTTTTTAAATACAGCGCTCGTATTGAAAAACGCTCGCTAACCGTGTTACTCGCAATCCGAGGTTCCACTATATATTGCTGCCCAGATGTGAGACATGTTCCAAGATTCCTCCAGAGCAAGGTCAGCAAATAAACGATATGAGGGCATGGCGTTGTGTTCATTCCCTCTGTTTAAAGGAAAACATTTTTTTAGCTGAAATGACTGTTTACAGGGTATAGAGACATAATAGTTAACTGATTTATTTTCAAATTGATTAAAAATAGATAAAAATCAATCATATAATGTACCTCTAGTTTAGTTTTTGCATCTAGTTTCGTTTTTGCATCTAGTTTCGTTTTTGCATGTTATCCTGCCTCAGTGCATGTACAGAGCCATAGAGCAGTGATGGTTTGGAAAATGAAACTAGAATCTCCCAGTACTGTGGTCATCAGGAAACAGACAACCAGGAAGTGTCCAGAACAGAGAAGAATTACAGCAACATCAGAGCAAAAACGAACAATGAGGACATGAAACCAGGACTGCAGTAAGGTAAAGGAAGCTATTTAGCTAAAAAAAAAAATTCCTTTAGTGACCCTTTAATCATGTGTTAAAACCATAGTAGTGCTTTCCCTAACCCATCTCCGAGGAAGGTAAGGGAGTTCCACCAAGGCCCATCTATTGGCATAGAGGACCTTCACCCTCTAGAGCCAGGATACAGCCACATGCACTTATGCTTGGCAGCACTGGGGTCATCAGTTTAAATCCCAACCATGCACTACCTGCATGGAGTTTGCATGTCCTCCCTGTGCCTATATGGGTTTCCTCCGGGTACTCCTGTTTCCTCCCACACTCCAGAGACATGCTGGTAGGTTAATCGGCTCCTGTCTAAATTGTCTCTACTTGGTCAGCAACATTGTTTAGGTAGGTGGTACATGTCAAAGTAACATCCACATGAATAGGCAAGGTTTCCCGGCAGAACATTGCCCAAAGCAACACACTGCCTCTGCCGGCTTGCCTTCTTCCCATACTACATCCTGGTGCCATCTTTTCCCCAGGTAAGTGACACACCCGGCCATCATCCACATGATGTAAAAGAAATGTGTTTTATCAGACCTTCTTCCATTGCTCCGTGGTCAAATGCCCACTGTAGGTGCATTTGGCTGTGGACATGGGTCAGCATGGACAATCTGACCGGTCTGTGGCTACACAGCCCCATACACAACAAACTGCGACCCTTTGTGTGTTCTATCACATCCAACATTAACTTTTTCAGCAATTTGCGCTCCATTAGCACTCCTGTTGGATCAGACTACACAGGCCAGCCTTCCCTCCCCATGAACATGAATGAGCCTTGACCACCCATGAACCTGCCACTGGTTTTCCTTCCTTGGATCACTTGGTTGGTCCTAACCCCTGCAGACCGGGAACATCCCACAACACCTGCAATTCTGAAGTTGCTCTGACCCAGTCATCTGGCAATTTTTTTCAACCTGACAGGGTTGCTTTATAGAACATTATTTTTTTCCCAAGTACAATCAACCTAAATACAGAGGCTAATAATTAGCAATAAATTTGAAGCCTCAATTACATTTTTTCTGTAGCCCCCTCTAGTGTGCTGCTAGTGTCAGAGTAGGTGAGCCTGAGTCATGAAATCTGGGTCAGGGTTTACTGGAGTTCAGGGTGGGATGACTCATGCAGGCAGCTCTCTGATGCCTCCCCCTGGTTCTATAATGTTGGAGAATGTTCTGGAAACTAGAGGGCGGAGGTTAGGAGGGTTGTCCTGCATACTTAAAGGGGAGTTCCAGGCTTTTTTTATGTTTATTAAAAGTCAGCAGCTACAAAAAGTGTAGCTGCTGGCTTTTAATAAACATACACTCACCTGCTCCACGTTCCAGCGGTGCGCCGCCCGGAGCTCCGCTCCTCTCCCCCCCTCTCCAGCCAGCGCCTCCATTCGTAGTATGGGCACCCAGCCGTGAAAGCTTTCGGCTTCACGGCCGGGCACTCACTGCTCATGCGCAAGCAGGGCTACGCCCTATGAGTGGTCATTGCGATCGCCTGGGACCTGTCACGTGTTCCAGGCGATCGCCAACAGGGAGGGGCCGCCGTAGGCGATATGACGTATCGCCTAAGCGGTCCCTGGGCGGAAGGAGGAAGTGGGACAGGAAGTCCCACTCTAACTGAAGCCCCCACTCCCCCCTCAAAAAGAATTACATGCCAAATGTGGCATGTAACTGGGGAAGGAGTGGTGTAAGCGGAAGTTCCATTTTGGGTGGAACTCCGCTTTAAGGGGACTTGGGCTGTGTAGGAGTGGGGAACCCAGACATCTGCAACCCATGTGGGGGTAGTGCTACATCTCTTATACTCACTTTTAATAGCAATAGGCAGAGGGGCAAGTTGCAGTAATGCTTTGCAGGAATTGTGGCAAAATATTTCCTTGGCTCTGGACATGTATAACAGAAAATTTTTATATATATATATAGAGATAGATAGATAGATAGATAGATAGATAGATAGATAGATAGATAGATAGATAGATAGATAGATAGATAGATAGATAGATAGATAGATAGATATACATACTCTCTGTTTTCTGTGGGGAAAAAAAATCCCTTTTTTTCGTGGGGTTTTGCTTTCTTCGTACATTTTATTTTCAGTATAATTCAAAACATTTATTCCCTGAAAATTACTAAAGTATATTAACGTCAGAGATGTCTTTCTGATGACTTTGGGTGTTGTTCAGAAAGCTGGCTATAATACAAAATCAAAGGGAAAAAACTATGGCTGCACTCTGTAAAGACTCAAATGCTGGTAACTTTATTTAATCTAGACCATGAATCATTCCAGTTGTGTGGGCGAAACGCGTCAGTGGGGTCACAGACAGGAACTGTCTGATGTGTGGTTTGACTGAATAAAAGATATTAAGGGTATTCATGGAGTGCAGCCGAGTTTCTTTCCTTTGGATGCTCCCAGTCTGTGGGTCACGAGTCCCTGGTGATATTCAGCACCTGGTCTCCTGAGAAGGTGACCGGATCTAGGGCTTGGAAACAAGGCATCTCATATCTACCGATATCTCCATACTAGTCCCCAGGACATTGCTGATCCTGCCAGGGCCCTCTTAATGGCATCATGGGCCCCGGGGAAAAGTAATGCACTGGGACCCCTACCAGCCTGCCCCAATGTACGCCCCTACTCTCAAAAATTAAACTACTATATAAATAGTTGATAGAATTAAAAAAAAATTATTAATACCTTCAATAAAATTCGATTTTAAACAATAAGAAAACATGCCAAGAATTGAAGACTAATCAACACAAAGGGCACAGTATGGGGGGGGCAGGGCAGAAGTGCACAGTACAAGGGAAGCCAGGAGGGCACAATACCGGTATCAGGAGGGCACAGTACATTTTCCAGGAAGCTGCCCAGGACGCGGCCAAATCTGGGACAGTTGGCAAGTATAATGTAATGCTAAATTATTACGGGGCAGTGCCCAGTGCTGCCCATGCATTAAGACAGCCCTGGCTCCTGCCCATGGCTCACATTTGATAGACCTACCCTCTGGGCAGTCTTACTCAGATTATGGCCACTTTGGGGATTATTCTTTTTGGCTATACGCCTTTAAACCCAATGCTGCATAATAGCCCAGGTCTGGGTTGATAGATTAGAATAGTGATGAACATGAACTTTAATCTGGTATGACAATGCATGCACAGTATGCCTGAATGGCCATGTTTAACCCTATAGATCAGTGACCATACTACATATACTTACAGAGGCGAAATCGTCTTGGTATGCTGATGCTTTAAGAGTTCCCTTTACTGGAACTAAGGGGCCAAGCTCAACCCCTAAAAAAACAACCCCCACACCATAATCCCCCCTCCACCAAATGATTTGGACCAGTGCACAAAGCAAGGTCCATAAAGACATGGATGAGCGAGTTTGGGGTGGAGGAACTTAACTGGCCTCCATAGAGTCCTGACCTCAACCCGATAGAACATCTTTGGGATGGATTAGAGTGGAGACTGTGAGCCAGGCCTTCTCGTGCAACATCAGTGCCTGACCTCACAAATGCGCTTCTAAAGGAATGGTCAAACAGTCACATAGACACCCAGGGCCGGATTTGCTCTCCCTGCCGCCCCAAGGCCAGGTTCCACAATGCACCCCCTCCCCGCCAACCAAACCCCCCCCCCCCCCCCAAATCAATGGAGAATGTGCGGCACGGTTAGTTCAAATATGTTTTGTTTGTTTTTTTACTTTTTTATCACTTTTTTTTATTTATTTATTTGTAGCTTGTCGCTTACTTTTTTAATTTTTTGTATCATTTTCTTATTATTTTTCTTATTCTTTACTTTTTTATTTTATTAATTTAATTATTATTTCTTATTATTTATTTAGGGCCAGATTCTTAAAAGGCTTACGACGGCGCAACGCCATTTGCGCCGTCGTAAGTCCTAATCTGGCCCAGGGTATCTATGCGACTGATTCTTATGCCGCGTACACACCATCACTTTATGTGATGAAAAAAAATGACGTTTTTAAAAACGTCACTTTAATTGACTGTGTGTGGGGGAAAACGTCGTTTTATGTCTTGTAAAAAACAACCAAAAAAAATTGAAGCATGCTTCAATTTTATGTGTCGTTTTTCAAAAGTGCACTTTTTACTTCACATAAATTGACCGTGTGTAGCAAAAAACGTCGTTTTCTAAGACGTTTTTTCATCCATGCATGCCCAGAAGCTACTTATGAAGCAAGCTTCAATGGTAAAACGTGGTGGAACGTAACCTCACTTTGCAAGATCATTGTGAGAAAACGATGGTGTGTAGGCAACTTCGTCGTTGAAAATTGTAGTTTCAAAAACGTTGTTTTTTACTTCACAGAAAGTGTCGTTTTTTTTCATCACATAAAGTGATGGTGTGTACGCGGCAATAGAATCAGTTACGCATAGATACCCATTAGATCTGACAGGCGTAAGGCTCTTACACTGTCAGATCCTAAATGCAATTTTTTTTCCCGCCGCTAGGTGTCGCATCGTCGTTTTCCCCGTTGTCTATGCAAATTAGCTAGTTACGCGAGATTCCCGAATGTACGTGCGGACGACGCACTGATTTTCCGTAAACGTAAACTTGCCCCTGCTATATGAGGGGCAAGTTTACGAAGGTCCGTCGTATGCCATGTTAAGTATGGCGTCGGGTCAGCGTCGGCTTTTTCCGTCGTTTTCGTAAGTCGTTCGCATATACGACTTTACGTCAATGACGTCGGCGTCATTGACGTTTTCTGTCGTGAGCTGGAGCATGCGCACTGGGCTATTTTTAAGCCCGGCGCATGCGCAGTTCGATCGTCGCGGAGGCGCGCTTAATTTATATACAAGCCGCCCACTTTGAATTACGCGGCCTTACGCCGGGCCATTTACACTACGTCGCCGCACATTACGGAGCAAGTGCTTGGAGAATACGGCACTTGCTCCAGTAATTTGCGGCGGCGTAGTGTAAATGGCTTATGCTACGCCGCCGCGGAATATACAAGAATCTGGCCCTTATTTTTTATAAAAAAAAATTCACTTAACTTTTTTGCTATCACACAGGAGAAAACAATTTCCTGTGTGATAGCAATTGGAGGTGACATGTTCTCTTTATTGACCCAGTCACCTCCAAAACAGGAGTCCTAGCACTGTGCTAGAACTCCTGTCACAGCTGAGATGGGAAGAGCACTGCTCACTCCTCTCACTGTGTACATCGGCAGCAGGGACAGGAGACAGACTCAGTGGCCGGGGGGAGGACGGAGTCCCGAAGACAGAGCCAGCAAAGAGAGGTATGTGGGGTGGGGGGGGAGAGGGGAGGACAGACGGGAGCACACATTTTACAAGTGATTTCGGCGACATCGCCGCAATCACTTGTTAACGAGCGAGCGGACTCCCCCATAACTTACCGCCCTTAACTGTTTGTTCCGTGCGTCTGGGGGACTCCATGCCACTGCCGCCCCTTGGAGCCCTGCCGCCCCAGTGGCCTTGTGGGAAATCCGAGCCTGTGGACACACTCCTAAACCTTGTGGACAGCCTTCCCAGAAGAGTTGAAGCTGTTATAGCTGCAAAGGGCGGGGCCAACTCAATATTGAACCCTACGGACAAAGACTGGGCTGCCATTAAGCTTCGAGGGCCAGATTCACATAGAACTGCGGCGGCGTAACGTATCGCAGATACGTTACACCGCCGCAAGTTTTCAGCGCAAGTGCCTGATTCACAAAGCACTTGCGATGAAAACTACGCCGGCGGCCTCCGGCGCAAGGCGGGCCAATTCAAATGGGCGTGTGCCATTTAAATTAGGCGCGCTCCCGCGCCGGACCTACTGCGCATGCTCCGTTTCCTAACTCCCGCCGTGCTTTGCGCGCCGCAACGTCATTTTTTCGAACGGCGACGTGCGTAGCGTACTTCCGTATTCCCGGACGTGTTACGCAAACGACGTTAAATTTTAAATTTCGACGCGGGAACGACAGCCATACTTTAGACAGCAATACGATTGCTGACTAAAGTTAGGGCACCCAAAACGACGACTAAATTTGCGACGGGAAACTAGACTAGCGGCGACGTAGCGAACGCAAAAATCCGTCGGGGATCCGCCGTAACTGCTAATTTGCATACCCGACGCTGGTTTACGACGCAAACTCCACCCAGCGGCGGCCGCGATATTGCATCCTAAGATCCGACAGTGTAAAACAATTACACCTGTCGGATCTTATGGATATCTATGCGTAACTGATTCTATCAATCAGTCGCATAGATAGAAACAGAGATACGACGGCGTATCAGGAGAAACGCCGTCGTATCTCTTTGGTGAATCTGGCCCCATGTGCGTGTAACGGCAGGCGTTCCAATACTTTTGGAAATACAGTGCGCCTCTTGAATATATGCTAAATTGGGTTAATGTTGGCAATCGGACAGGGGAGTCAGAGGGGGCTGGTGTGTAATGGAGTCTCAGGACGCGTTCCCCGGCAGCGCGGGATGATAGGAAATGCACATGTCAGCAGAGCGCAGTGTATCCATGGACACTAAACATTTACATGAGAATTGGAGAAGTGCAGACTCACAGCAAACAGCCTGAGATCCAGCGGACAGTCCCAGCCGTGCTTTATGGCTGTGTGACTCGGCGGGTTTACTGCTACCAGTGACGGAAACCGTCCATAATAAATCGAGAAGAATGTAAGAGGCAACGTCATTCACCCCGGCCTGGGAAAAGCTTCTACAGTATTTGTTTATTATTTTGTGACATGCTAAATCTATCATCTGCAATATCTATCTTTTATACTGTATATTATGATGTCCCGTGATATCTCTTGTATTGTTCCATTCAGCCATTGAGGTTAAATAATGCTAATAGGAAGAGGGAGAGAGAGGTGAGCTCATCTGCTGCTTCTCCTCTCAATGCAATGGGGCAGATCCACAGAGCAAGTACGCCGGCGTATCTACTGATACGCCGGCGTACTTTCAAATTTCCCGCGTCGTATCTTTAGTTTGAATCCTCAAAACAAGATACGACGGCATCTGGGTAAGATCCGACAGGTGTACGGCTTCGTACGCCTTCGGATCGCTGATGCAATACTTTGGCGCCCGCTGGGTGGAGTTTGCGTCGTTTTCCGCGTCGGGTATGCAAATGAGCTATTTCTGACGATCCACGAACGTACGCGCGGCCGTCGCATTCTCTTACGTCGTCTGTAATCAGCTTTTTCCGCCGTATAGTTAAAGCTGCTATTTCGCGGCGTATAGATAGACTTGCCATGTTAAAGTATGGCCGTCGTTCCCGCGTGGAAATTTGAATTTTTATTTTTTGCGTAAGTCGCCCGTGAATAGGGATGGACGTAAGTCACGTCTAAGTTAAAAAAATGACGTTGTTGCGACATCATTTAGCGCAATGCACGGCGGGAAATTTAGGAACGACGCATGCGCATTTCATTCGGCGCGGGGACGCGCTTCATTTAAATGAAACCCGCCCCCAACCCGCCCAATTTCAAATACGCCGCCAGAAATACACTACGCCACCGTAACTTACGGCGCTAATTCTTCCTGGATTCGAATTTAAGCCAGGTAAGATACGGCGTAGCGTATCTCTGATAAGCTGCGCCTGTCCAATTGTATGTGAACCTGCCCCTATCTATCTATCTATCTGTCTATCTGTCTATCTATCTATCTATCTATCTATCTATCTATCTATCTATCTATCTAACTATCTGTCTATCTATCTATCTATCTATCTATCTATCTATCTATCTATCTATCTATCTATCTAACTATCTGTCTATCTATCTATCTGTCTATCTGTCTATCTATCTATCTATCTATCTATCTATCTATCTATCTATCTATCTATCTAACTATCTGTCTATCTATCTATCTGTCTATCTGTCTATCTGTCTATCTGTCTATCTATCTATCTATCTATCTATCTATCTATCTATCTATCTATCTATCTATCTATCTATCTAACTATCTGTCTACCTGTCTGTCTGTCTATCTATCTATCTATCTATCTATCTATCTATCTATCTATCTATCTATCTATCTATCTATCTATCTGTCTATCTATCTATCTAACTATCTGTCTACCTGTCTATCTATCTATCTATCTATCTATCTATCTATCTATCTATCTATCTATCTATCTATCTATCTATCTATCTATCTATCTATCTATCTGTCTATCTGTCTATCATTCTATCTATCACCAAAAGTATTGGGACACCTGCCTTTACACGCACATGAACTTTAGAGGTATCCCAGTCTTATAGCTAGATTCAGGTACGGCGGTGCATCTTTCAGGCGGCGTATTTACGCTACGACGCCGTAAGTCAGAGAGGCAAGTGCTGTATTCACAAAGCACTTGCCTCCTAAGTTACGGCGGCGTAGTGTAAATGGGCCCGGCGTAAGCGCGCCTAATTCAAATGAGGATGAGGGGGCGTGTTTTATGTAAATGATTGGTGACCCGACGTGATTGACGCATGCGCCGTCCGTGTACATATCCCAGTGTGCATTGCTCCAAAGTACGCCGCAAGGACGTATTGGTTTCGACGTGAACGTAAATTACGTCCAGCCCCATTCACGGACGACTTACGCAAACGACGTAAAAATTTCAAATTTCAACGCGGGAACGACGGCCATACTTAACATTGACTAGGCCAGCTATTTGTTCGACTAACTTTACGCCGGAAAAATACGTACGTAAATGACGTAAAAAAAATGCGCCGGGCGCACAGACGTTTCTGAATCGGCGTATCTAGTCATTTGCATATTCTACGCCAAACTCAACGGAAGCGCCACCTAGCGGCCAGCCTAAATATTGCACCCTAAGATACGACGGCGTAGGAGACTTACGCCGCTCGTATCTTAGCCTAATTTAAGCGTATCTGGTTTCCAGAATACGCTTAAATTTAGGACGGCGTAGATTCAGAGTTACGTCGGCGTATCACAACTAGGTGTTACCAATCAGGGAAGACCAAATTTTGGTAATTATCCCAATCTATATACAACACAGTGTAATCATTTGTCCCAAACAGCTGAGGCTGACTACAGAGGTCCTAGTGCCAGGGACCATTTTGGACCACACATGACACATTTTGACCAACCACCTCCACCAACCTCAGGCCCAAACAGACGAGGTCCCTACCAATATCCCAACACCAGAAGTAGAGGTAGTGGCAGAGGCAATCGTCCTAAACCCAATCGTCACCAATCACCAGCCTGGAGACATCGTTTAGAGAGAACTGACCAATCCGGTTCAGGGATGTATCCTAACACCAGAAATGATAACTCCGGGGAATATGTCAATGCTAACTATAATAGATTTGCTTCTGCAACAAATGACATACAGGAACGAAGTCTGAATCCCGAGGAGAATCACACGAATACAAACCACAATAGGTTTGCTCCTTTAATAAACGACGCACAGGAACGATGTTTGAACCCAGAGGAGAATCTGGAAATACCCCATTTACATCAAGGTGAACAAGCAGCGAACCATTCCAGCTGGGATTTTCGGCCTGTCACCCGCAACCGAACCAAAAGAAATGGGGACGCAAGAGGGGGTGCAGAGGGGGGAGGAAATTACACCCCAATAAGACAGAGGAGGACATAACCAACACCGGGATCATCAATCTCAGTTCACAGGAACTGTCAACGGAGGAGCTCACAACTTTAAACAAGGGTCTGAAGTTTGTCCCCGCACGCAATTTGAACAAATTTCAAACCTTTGTTGATATACAAAAATTTACACGGAAACTTAATATCAAGAGGTATATCCTCAGTAACCCGGCAAGACAATCACTGAGAGAGAACTCTGCGGTCAAACATTCAGGGATGGCTAACGCCTCCCTCTTTAATCCATCTAGCTCTCAGGCTCCCAACCTAAATGTCTTTCGGGATTTACTGTTAAAGGACCTTGATAATTTGAGAATCAAACCTATACAGTCTCGTGCTAACCTAAAAGCAGGTATGGACTCCATCTGTGAAAGAAAGGACATAATAATACGACCTGCCGATAAGGGGGGAGCCATTGTCATTCTAAACAAGACCTGCTACCTTACCGAGATGGCGAGAATTTTGTCTGATCCTGATACTTATGCCACACTCCCTATGAATCCCACCATACCCTTTAAACGGGATCTGAAAGATCTCATTACAAAGGGTTTTGACATGGGTATTCTTAACAAGAAAGAAAAGGAACACTTGGTCCCCTTAGCACCCCGTCTTCCGGTGATGTACATCTTGCCAAAGATTCATAAAACCTTGATAAATCCCCCAGGAAGGCCCATCATCAGTGGTATTGACTCCATAACCTCTAGAATAGGCAAGTATATTGACTTCTACTTGCAACCACTGGTGATGGGTACTCCTTCCTTTTTAAAAGACACCAAACATGTCATCAACCTCCTTGGAAATATAGTTTGGAAACCTACCTATATGTTAGTCACAGCGGATGTGGCTTCTTTGTACACGTCTATTTCGCATCACTTGGGACATGACGCAGTACAACATTTTTTGATACAGAAGTCCACTCTGACAAACACTCACTGCAGATTCATAATGGAACTGCTTGATTTCGCCATGGAGCATAATCACTTCTGGCATGATGGCACCCACTATAAGCAAATCAAGGGGGTAGCCATGGGGGCAAAATTTGCGCCAAGCATGGCGAACCTGTTCATGTCGAAGTGGGAGGAGGATACTGTACTTATGAACAGACCATCAAACCTCATCCTCTGGAAAAGATTCATCGACGATATCCTGTGCATCTGGGACGGTGACGATGATTCAGTCAATTCCTTCATCTCGACTCTCAATCGAAATGACAGGGGTATTGTCCTAACCCATGAAAAGAGTGCCACTATGATACACTTTCTGGATTTAAACATCTCTATAACCGATGGCAAAATTGTCACTTCAACATACTTCAAGCCTACGGATAGAAATGGATACATACCGGTTGACTCTTGTCATCATCCTTCATGGCTGAAAGCGGTCCCAAAGGGCCAATTTTTACGCCTTAGACGCAACTGCACAAATCTAGATGAGTTTTATAAAGAGGCAGCACTACTAAAAGCTAGATTTTTAGCCAAGGGTTATGATGAGGCAAGACTTGGCAATACCATTAGGGAAGTAAGTCAGATTGATCGATGCACTCTGCTAACAGATAAACCATCGGACACTAGTACAAAAGAAAATTTTGGCTTAGCCTTCATAACCACCTTCTCCAGCCAACATTGGGCTATTAAGAGAATCATAAAGAAACACTGGGCAGTTATTAAAAACGACAGGATTCTAGGTCCACTCCTCACAACTAACCCTACAGTTTTGTTCAGAGGAGCTCCAAACCTCAGACACTCGTTGGCCCTTAATGTACTAGATGTCCCACGCCAACCAGTGTTTTTTGGAGACTTCAAAGGCTTCTACCCTTGCAAAAAATGTAGAGCCTGTAAATTAAATGTCCTCCAGAACAGACGCTACACATATTTTACCTCCATAGGCACAGGTAAAACATACCCCATCAAAACCTTTATTACCTGTAGCACTAAATGTGCGGTGTACCTTATAAGGTGCCCATGTGGTTTGGAATATGTAGGACGAACCACACGCAAATTACAGGTCAGATGGGGCGAACACATTACCAACATCCTGACTGGATTTGACAAACATAATGTGTCCAAACACTACGAACTAAAACATGATAAAAACCCAGAGGGGATTGTGTTCATTGCCTTGGAGAAATATGTTCCACACTGGAGAGGTAGCAATGGCACAAGATCCATCTCCAGAGCCGAAACCAACTGGATCCATAAACTCGGATGTCATGTCCCTGGAGGACTTAACGTCGAATGGGACATTAATTGTTTCATCAATAATAGTTAACAAGTCCCATTTGAACCCTGCTCTACTAATTTTTCTTTATATATTTTTTTATATACACATACATTTTTTCTTTGGCATAATTTTTATCTGCCTGGTATATTTTTGTGCTCTATGCATTCGGCTTTATGATTTACAAGCCGCTAATTATCCACTAATTAGACACTAGTGCCAAAGATTAATCTATGCATTTGGTTATGTGATTCTTGTGTATTTCATATGTTACTAAGTCCTAATCAATCAGACATTATTGCCAAAGGAAAAAATCCCTATGACATTATGGGTGTACATTTTTTTAACATATAACCTTTATATATATATTTCCGTTGGGCAATCATTTTTTGTTCATACACACCATTATAATTATTGTTAGTGTATGTTCTTTATGCCCTATCTTCGGGTTTCATGTAAATTTTAATTATTTTTGAAGTATAGATATTTTTGAGTGGTAATACGCTTTTTTATCCACAAGATGGCATGGTTCTTTTTTCCTTTTGTAACTCAATGAGAAGTACAGCCTATTGTGATTTCTGTCTTAACTCCGCCTTGGCCAATGAGCTCATTTCGCTTAAGCTTTGGGCTGTATAAATCACGCATGCACAGTGAGGTGTGCGTGCCCCTGATGATGTCATTACGACGAAACGATCGTCGGGCTGCAACACACGCACTGTGCATGCGCTAACGGCCCAAGGCGGTCTGTTTATATTTTGGAGCTTTTTCTTTTCCTTGCAAGGACTCTATATATTTGTTCCCTATGTATGGGAAATCTTTTTAATGGATTTTTAATTGAATTTTTAAATAAACCAATATCAAGCAGGCTATACCATGGAAATTTTTCCTTTTTTCATATGACATCTGCTGACCACCGTTGCTACATATCTCTGTGAGTGCTGTCATCCCTGACCCATATGAGGATCTACGACGCTGTGGACCCTGACGTTTGATTCGTGAAGGATATCGATCCATCTCCACTGCCTGAGGGACGTTTGTATCCCAACACGCCTGTTTAGATCCTTCCTGAGAAGGTCGGGTCACAGGCTTTCCGGTAAGCCTCCATTTCTCTTTACATTGGATTGTCTGTGGATTGCTTCCTCCTATTTCCATCTGCGGTCTTTTGGTGGATCTTCTGCTTTTTTACCATCTTCACCTGAAGGGACTACAAAACCCCTCCCGCACGTTTTTTTCTTTTGTGGACTCTATTTAATTTTACTCATCTTCACCTGAGGGGACTACAAAACCCCTCCTTCACTTTTTTTCCTTTGTGGACTCTATTTAATTTTACTCACCTTTATTCAACTTTATTTATACTTTCCATGCAACATGGACTTATATTGAAACACTGTGTATTATTATCACTGTGATTATTTATGTGGCATAATTTACACTGATTTGTTGGAACACTGAGACAGGTTCTCTGGCTTCACTGCAGAAATACATTTGTTTTAGGCATCACTTACCTTCACAGGTTTAGTTATCATGTTTATTTTTTGCAACAGTCCTGTTTACTTCAGAGGATAATTGCCATATTAGATTGAGTAATTTTTATATTTCACTTATATAATTTTTTATTCATGGTTTATTTATTTATTTAAATATTCTATTGACACACTTTTCACACTTGATGTTATATTTTGTCTAGCGCTGCACTGTCTTTTTCCATACGTTTTTTTTGTTTTTGTATCTAAACATTTGTGTTCAGCTGCAGGACGTCCCTCCCGGGACCCACCCTTAATTGCTTTATTATTGCTTTCACCTAGCGCAGATTCCCCTATCCCATTTCCCTTCCTTATACGTATCTACTGATACGCCGGCGTAAAGCTATCTGAATCCAGCTATTAGTCTGTAGAGTTCAATATTGAGTTGGCCCCGCCCTTTGCAGCTATAACAGCTTCGACTCTTCTGGGAAGACCGTCCACAAGGTTTAGGAGTGTGTCTATGGGAATGTTTGACCATTCTTCTAGAAGTGCATTTGTGAGGTCAGGCACTGATGTTGAGGGAGAAGGCCTGGCTCACAGTCCCCAATCGAATTCATCCCAAAGGTGTTCTACAGGGTTGAGGTCAGTCAAGTTCCCCCACCCCAAACTCGCTGATAGATGTCTTTATGGACCTTGCTTTGTGCACTGGTGCTCAGCCATATTGGAACAGGAAGGGGACATCCCCAAACTGTTCCCACAAAGTTGGGAGCATCAAATTGTCCAAAATGTCTTGGTATGCCGACGCCATAAGAGTTCCCTTCACTGGAACTAAGGAGCCAAGCCCAACCCCGTAAAAAAAAAACCCACACCATAACTAGGGTTGCCACTTCAAACTTCAGCGGCGCACAGCATTTTTTTTAAATAGGCTGTGCACATCTATCTATCTATCTATCTATCTATCTATCTATCTATCTATCTATCTATCTATCTATCTATCTATCTCTCTTTTATATAGCATGATGTTCCATTAGACCTCTTGGAGGAGCCACAGTGTCACGTACCTGGTGGAGATCGAGTAGTAGAGTGGGCTTCTCTTGCACCTCCTGCACAACGCCCCTGGTAGAGATGACGGGGAGTGTAGGACACAGAGTGGCATGAGGGCGATGTAGTAAATGGCTCCAGCTGGGCCTTGGCGGAGACCTGACGGCTGGAGATCACTGGGCAGGTACTGAAGACAGGAACTCCGTGTTGCTGGAACAGCAGGCAAAGGCATAGCCGGAACAGAAGCCAGGGCAGAGCAGAGCAGGTACCGAGACGTGAGGCAGAGACTAAGTCAGGATACAGGCCGGGTCTGGTACACAGTGTGGGCAGCGAGGTACAGGAACATAAGGCAGGAGCAGAATCAAGACAAACCGAGGTCCCAGGTAGGCAGGCGGAATTCCAAGACAGGTACAGATGAAGCTGGGTCAGACACAAGGAACAGGTCTGGTAACAGGAAACAAGCTGAAAGACCACTCAGAATAGGCACACTGCCGTTTAAATAGGCACACTGGCACCAATGCACGCTCGTGTGCGCATACACGCATCGATATGTGCACTCGCGCATGCTCTTTTTTGTGCACATCCTGGTGTGCCTGTGCCTGTGCGCCAATGCTCGCTTGTTACCCGGGTTTCTCTTACACACAGGGGTAGTGACAACGGCATTTCTGGAGGTCATTTCATAAAGGATGGTTGAATAAACAAGTTATGGCGGACACATGGGACACTTTTGACACATTTTTTGGACCATTTTCATTTTAACAGCGATCAGTGCTATAAAAATGCACTGATTACTGTGTAAATGACACTGCAGTGAAGGGGTTAACCACTAGGTGGCGGTGAAGGGGTTAGGTGTGTCCTAGGGATGTGTTCTAACTGTATGAGGGATGGGCTGTGTGTGACACGACACTGATCACCGCTTCCGATTACAGGAAGCTGTGCTCAGTGTCCTGTCACTAGGAAGAATGGGGAAATGCTTGTTTACATCAGCATTTCCCCTTTCTTCCTCTCCGTAAGATGATTGCGGGTATCAGGGGCGGACTGACAAGTCATGGGGCCCTCGGGCAATAGGAGATAAAGGGGCCCCCGCGCAATAGGAGATTATGGGGCCCCCGAGCAATAGGAGATTATGGGGTCCCCAGGCAATAGGAGATGATGGGGTCGCCAGGCAATAGGAGATTATGGGGGCCCCAGGCAATAGGAGATTATGGGGTCCCAGGCAATAGATTATGGGGCCACGCAGTACAGTATACATACACACACACACAGTATACATACACACAGCATACACATACAGACACACAGTACACACACACACACAAACACACACAGTATACATACACACACAGTACTGTATACACACACACAGTATACAGACACAATATACACACACGCAGTATACATACACACACACAGTATACATACACACAGTATACATACACACAGAATACACACACAGTACTGTATACACACACACAGTATACATACACAGACACACAAAATACACACACACAGTATACGTACACACAGTATACATACAGAGACACACAATATACACACACACAGTATACATACACACAGTATACATACACACAGTATACATACACACAGTATACATACGCACAGTATACGTACACACAGTATACATACACAGACACACAATATACACACACACAGTATACACATACGCACACAGTATACATACACACAGTATACATACACACACACAGTATACATACACACAGTATACATACACACACATGGAGAAGGTACTGGAGAGGCGGGGCAGCTATAATCTTGGGATATCGGTAAGGGACATTTCAGGGACAGATGTAAAAAAACATAGATTTTTACATACTGTCCCTGGTTCTACTGAGGATGGCAACCCTGATGGGGCCCCCTAGTGGCATGGGGCCCTCGGGCAGTGCCCGAGGGCCCGAATAGTCAGTCTGCCCCTGGCGGGTATCCCTGCGGACTCATTGAGTCTGTGGGACCCGCGGTCCCCTTAAAGGGGATGTATATTTACGTCCATCTGCCTGCCCGTGCCATGCTGCCAACGTATCTCGTCGTGCGATGGTCGGCAAACGGTTACAGTACCTACTTATGTTAGCTCATGTTAGTGGATCGCTGTTACTTACTGAAATATGTAATAATTGGTCATTCATGGGCCTCTGTGGCCAATTTAGACCCAAGTCAGGAAGTCAAAGTCATTATTTGGGAGTTGAATGGCAGGGACACAACTGACAAATCCATTAGGCCAGCAATAACTGTTCCCATTGTGTGCTCTTAGATGGAACGTCGGGTGCCACGGCTGGACAAAGTTCAGTGCATTAAAAGCCTTTAGTACTTTCTTTCAATGTACAACATTGTTTGTTTTTTTTCTTTTGAGCTAATCAAAAACAGAAACAAGAAAATTAATTTCAAATTGAAATATATTAACAACATAGGGATTGGACTGATATCACTTTTGTCGTAAATGCACAACAGATTGAAATGTTTCCTAAGAGAGTTTAATGCCTGTTAGTAATAAAAATCTATGTTCTGAGGTCCAAGATCTTGTTTTTTTCTATGAAATAGACCCCAATTCAGGGCTGTTTAATCCATCCACACACAGGCGGCTCTTTAATTAGGCAAATTAGGCGGTCGCCTAGGGCCTCGCACTCACATGGGGCCTCGCGGCCGCCTAATTTTCCTCTGCTTAATCACTGTGAGCTAGATCCATGTGTCTTTCTGCAGCCATTTTTTTTTCTCAATTTTTTTTACCCATTATCGGCTTGAGTGGGGCCCCTCGTGGCCCCTAAGTTTTGCTTAAAGGGTCACTAAAGGAAAAAAATGTTTTAGCTGAAATTACTGTTTACAGGGTATAGAGACATAATAGTTAACTGATTCCTTTTAAAAATGGTTAAAAAATAGATAAAAAACAATCATATAATGTACCTACAGTTTAGTTTAGTTTTTGCTGTTGTTTCCTGGTTCTCTGATGTACAGAGACAAAGAGACAATCAGGGAAGGGCTGGCAGCCTTAGGCCTGGGGGGCAAGTCCAGTCAAGTGGCCCATTGAACCGCTGAATCAGCTCACCATCCATGGCCCATCTGGTTTTTCAATGCAGTCTCACCATCGCCCATCAGGGCAGCCAACTCCAGTACCCATCAATGCAGCCTGATCACTGGGGCAGGTTACATGGGGTATATGGGGGGGGGGGGGTGGGGATCAGCTAGGGGTGTCAGAGTTTCTCACCTCAGTGATCTCAGTTCAGCAGGTCCTTGCACGACACGACCTCCTGGGGGGGGTAATGCTTCTGGTCCTGGGGTCAAGTTGCAGCCAGCGCCCAGTCCTGCAGCCCTGTGTCCCGACTCCCTGGCATGCCCTGCCTCTGCCTGCTTCCAAGAATCCAGTCCCAGGGAGTTGTAGTTTCATCTGCGCTGCTTTGTTTTCCACCCACCGGGAGCTTGAGCGTGGACTACAACTCCCGGAATGCAACAGCTAGTGGTCGGCCCGACTTCTAAGACCATAATAAAAAATAAAATGGTAGCAGGCATTTTGAACATAAGTTAGGGCGGCCTGTCACCCTGCCCCCTGGCCCAGCCCTCCCCTGGAGCCAATAGAGGGCAGTGATGCTTTGTAAAATGAAACTGGATTGGTGCTGACACACAGTAATCACACGTCCTTGATTAGTCACCACAGTGAGAACTCTCCCAGTACTGTGGTGATCAGGAAACAGAGAACTAGGAAGTGTCCAGAACAGAGAGGAATTACAGTAACATCAAATCAAAAACGAACAATGAGGACATGAAACCAGGACTGCAGTAAGGTAAAGGAAGCTATTTAGCTAAAAAAAAAATCCTTTAGTGACCCTTTAAGGCCTCACGAAGCCTAGAGCCGTCTCTGCATCCACATACTGTGAGTGCTGAGGCACTGTGCACAGGGGGTATGGCCACGAGGCCCTACACTCAGTCTTTCCTCAGTATTCCAGGTTGGATGATATTCGGTATCATTTGACCAAGGCCATCTTGTGGCGGGAAGAATAGGTACCATAGGGATCAGCATTTATCCAGGTCATGGTGTAACTCAGACTTTCTCGACCTTTTCAACACAGAGGAACCCTTGCAGGGCCGTCTTTAATGCAGGGCAAATAGGGAAGCAGCCCTGGGCCCTGTCATTATTGTGGGGTTCAAAGCAGCTGCCTCATACTTGCCAACTGTCCCAGTTTGAATTCCCTTGACCCTTGAAGGTTTGGTCCTGTGCCTTGTCCTGATATCTCAGTGTGAAGTGCTGCTACTAATGCTGCCCAGCTCTGCCCTAATTGTTGTGTACAGGTGACTCACCTGCAGACCCTGTGTTTACATGTAAATAACCGTCATTCATATGTAAATAACGGTAGCATTCGTATGTAAATAGCCATCATTCATATGTGTAACGGAAGGGCCCGTGGGACCCAGAGGCTCTTGCAGGGTGTGGGGAACTCCTGTCTCAGCTTCACCAATGACTCTTGTGTCTAAAGTCATCCTATGTCCACTAGGGGCATAGGATGACTGAGAAATGATATCTTGGACTACATGAGATGGGGCAGTAATGTAACCCACAATATATTCAAGAATGTCTGCAAGTAGGGCCGTCTTTAATATGGTTTGGGCCCTGGGCAAACATATTTTTTTGGGCCCCCCTAATGCAATTTTGCTCTTTACCCCCATGCCATGCCATGTGTAAAATAGAAGAACTTTTTAAAACACTGACCAGACCTGCACCTGCAATGCATGCCATGCCACATGGCATGCATTGCAGGTCTGGTCAGTGTTTTAAAAAGTTCTTCTAATTTACACATGGCATGGCATGGCATGGGGATAGGGAGCGGGAGCCAGGGGAGGAGAAAGAAGACCTTTCCTTGTCCTGTCTTGGCAAGCTCAGCTCCAGGCTCCGATCAATTCTCCACCGTCCACAGTGACAGTCTGACACACACTGCTAGTGCTAGTCTAGTAGTTTCACTTGACTAAGCATAACAAGCAGGAACCACCAGGCAGCTGCACTCCACTCCGCGGTCTCACTCTGATCTCTCACTCCTCCTCCCCACTCCTCCGATCAGGTACACTGGTCACTGAACACTGCGCACGCTGTACGCATAGCAAGGGGGGAGGGCCAGAGCGTTAGTGGAACTAAAGGCCCCGCCCACCCGCGGCCCGGCCCGCTCCGGCTCCTCGATCTAAAAAAAATGCAGCACTGACACTGGCTGCGCACGGAGCGCCACTGATGACACTGTCTGTCTTTTTGGGGATTTTCAGCGCCGATTTGCGGGCAGCACGCGGGCTTAACAGGCGGCTCTGCTTTGGGCCCCTAACAGTGACAGGGCCCTGGGCATCTTCCCCGTTTGCCCTGCGGTAAAGACGGCCCTGTCTGCAAGAACTAATTACAGGTTGTTGATTCTGAAACCAACAGGTCAATAGAAGAGTGAGGCCCCGTACACACGGCGGAGGAACTCGACGTGCCAAACACGTCGAGTTCCTCATCGAGTTCAGGGATGAAGCCGCCGAGGAGCTCGGCGGGCCGCCTTCTCCCATAGAACAACGAGAAAATAGAGAACATGTTCTCTATTTTCTCGACGAGTTCCTCGGCGGCTCCATCGGGCCAAAAGTGTACAGACGACAGAGTTTCTCGGCAGAATCCGGCTCTGACCGAGTTTCTCGCCGAATTTTGCCTAGAAACTCTGTCGTGTGTACGAGGCCTGACTCATTCATTTGGGAACACAGACTGTTAAGGGGGTATTTAAGTCTGCTACTGTCATGTAAACTAACCTTAGTCTGGCTTCTAAAGACCTTTTCATTGTGTGAATTTCTATTGATGATAAATTTGTATTGTACAGCAGGTGAGAAGAGCTTATCTCGGAGTCACCTCCTCTGGGTCAATGATTAGTAATTAGCTCATGTAGATTAGATCAAGAGCTGGTGCCAAACGATCTACCAAAAGATGTGTATTGGGCTCATTGTATAATGTTGTGGGTGGAGTTGATTCATTGTTCACTCTTGGTTACTGACTGTATAAAAAGAGCCTGAGTTTGTCATTAACTGCTTGCCGACCTGCCGCCGTCATTCTACGGCGGCAGGTTGGCTCTCCTGCGCGAGAGCCCGTAGCTCTACGTCGGCTCTCTCGCAGGCTACAGGGCCCCCCGTGCACCCCCGACTCCCGTGCGCGTGCCCGGCGGGCGCGATCGCCGCCTGGCACACACGATCGCTCATTACAGAGCGGGGACCGGGAGCTGTGTGTGTAAACACACAGCTCCCGGTCCTGTCAGGGGGGGAAATGCTGATCCTATGTTCATACAATGTATGAACAGAAGATCAGTGATTTCCCCTAGTGAGGCCACCCCCCCTACACTTAAGAACACACCCAGGGACATACTTAACCCCTTCTCCGCCCCCTAGTGTTAACCCCTTCACTGCCAGTGGCATTTTTATAGTAATCCAATGCATTTTTATAGCACTGATCGCTATAAAAATGCCAATGGTCCCATAATGTCGCAGTACCGAAAAAAATCACTGATTGCCGCCATTACTAGTAAAAAAAAAATATTAATAAAAATGCCATAAAACTACCCCCTTTTTTGTAAACACTATGGCCCAGATTCAAGAAGCACTTGCGCCCGCACAACCATAGGTTGCGCGGCGCAAGGGCTTACTTGCTCCGGTGTAACGAGTGCTCCTGATTCAGGAACCTCGTTACACCGACTGCAGCCTAGGATATGACAGACATAAGCCTCCTTATGCCTTCATATCTCAGGCTGCATTCTTGCGTTGGCCGCTAGGGGGCGTGGCCATTGTGATCGGCGTATAGTATGCAAATTGCATACTACCACCGATTCACAAAAGTTGCGCGGGCCCTGGGCACGCAAGGTACGGAGTTTCCGTACGGCAACTTTAGCGCAAGGTTGCTCCTGCTAATATCAGGGGCAGCCAATGCTAAAGTATAGCTGCGCTTCCCGCTCGTGAAATTTAAATTTCACGTCGTTTACGTAAGTGATTCGTGAATGGCACTGGACGCCATTCACGTTCACTTAGAAGCAAATGACGTCCTTGCGACGTCATTTGCCGCAATGCACGTCGGGAAAGTTTCCCGACGGAGCATGCGCTGTTCGCTTGGCGCGGGAGCGCGCCTAATTTAAATGATTCCCACCCCCGGCGGGATCATTTACATTAGGCGCCCTTACGCAGGGCTAATTAGCATAGCGCCCGCGCAATTTACGGAGCTACTGCTCCGTGAATCGCTGGGCAAATCGAAATATTTGCGTGGGCGCAGAGAAAAATCTTTGCTCTTTGCCCACGCAAATATTGCTCCAATCTACCTGAATCTGGGCCTATAACTTTTGCGCAAACCAATCAATAAACGCTTATTGCGATTTTTTTTTACGAACAATATGTAGAAGAATACTTATCGGCCTAAACTGAGGAAAAAAAACGGAAAATTGTATCATACTTACCAGTAATTTTCCTTTCCTGGTGCCTATCCATGGCAGCATACTAGTGATAGAGCTCCGCCTCGACTCCTCCCTCAGGACTAGTGAATAGAATAAATTAAAGGCATAGCCCATCCCCCAACATTCTCCGTAATATAGAATACCGAGGGTGGGAGCGTATGCTGCCATGGATAGGCACCAGGAAAGGAAAATTACTGGTAAGTATGATACAATTTTCCGTTTTCCTGGTGCCTCCATGGCAGCATACTAGTGATAAATAACTAGCTTGACGCGGGTGGGATAATGCTTAACAATAAGAGTTTTTAATTAGAAGAGGACATAGCAGCCTGAACTGCCCTTCTTCCGAACTCCACCGTTGTAAGAGCTCCTGGGTCAATATGGTAGTGCCTGAGAAACGTGTTACGAGACGACCAGGTGGCTGCCCTGCACACCGTCTCCAGCGATACGTTAGCCCTTGTTGCCCAGGAAGTAGCGATTGCTCTAGTGGAATGAGCATTCACTCGAGATGGAGGCTCCATATTCTTCGCCCTGTAGGACCTCTGTATCAGCTTCACAACCCATGATGCCAGAGTCCTGATGGAGGCTTCCTTGCCCCTGTGTTTACCAAAAGGTATGATGAACAGTCTCTCCGAGATTCTGAAGGAACTGGTGGCCTCTAGATAGGCCTTGAGTGTTCTGGACACATCCAGTTCGTGGCAGGATTCTGTATCAGTATCTGCGAATATTGGTAGAGCCCAAGGTTCCAACAGGTGGCTTGTAGAGGCGACCTTCGGCATGAACCCTCTAAGTGGGCGAAGTTCCACCCTGTCAGGGAAGAAAGAGATGTGGTCTTCCCCAATTCCTAAGGAGTGGAGTTCTGAGATCCTCCTACCGGAGGTGATGGCTAGCAGAAACGTTGTTTTCAACGTTAGGTTCCATAGGGTTATTTGTTCTACTGGAGCAAAAGGTTGGATTGACAGAGCCTCGAGGACCAGAGACAGATCCCATTTAGGGAAGGATCGTCTAGCAGGCGGACGGATCTTCAGGACGCCTTTAAAGAAGATGACTAGTAAAGGATCTTCTGCCCACCTTCTACTGGTTGCGGCTGAGATTGCTGCTACCTGAACCTTGAGGGAGCTTAGACTAAGGCCTAGGTCAAGTCCTGTCTGAAGGAAACCTAATACATGGTTTGTAGAGGGAACGATAGGATCAAAGCCGTTATCGGCTGCGTAGGACAAGAACTTATCCCAGATCTTTGAATATATAGTATTCGTTGTAGGTTTCCTGGCCTTTAGGAGGGTTGAGATGACCCCTGACGAGCAGCCTAGGGACTCGAACCTTCGCCTCTCAACTTCCAGACTCGAAGGTCCAACCTCTGAGGGTTTGGGTGAAGCAGTTTGCCCTGCAGCAGAAGTTGAGGGAATGCTGGAATCTTGACTGGCGGACTCATACTGAGACGCATGGCAAGTGGAAACCAGGGTCTCTTCGGCCAGTACGGGAGTATCGTCAGTACCTGCACTGATTCCCTGAGTAACCTCAGGAGAAATTTGAATATCAGTGACCGCGGAGGGAAGGCATATGCCGTGGAGAACCTCCATGGGCATGTCAGGGCATCCACTGCTTCGGCTTGCGGATGTGGAAACCGGGAGACAAACCTGTCCAGTTTGGCGTTCTCCGAAGAGGCGAACAGGTCCACCTGTGGGGGATCCCAAGAGTTGGCAATCTGACGGAACACCCGCGGGTGGAGCGTCCACTCGTTGTTGTCGTAGAATCTCCTGGACAATGCGTCTGCTTCCGTATTCAGCTTGCCTGGGAGGTATACCGCTCGAAGGTCCAGGAGGTTCTTCTCTGCCCAAAGCATGATCGGCTCTACTTCCTTGAGGAGCGACCTGCTGCGCGAGCCCCCCTGCTTCTGCAGATAAGCAACCGCTGCCCTGTTGTCCAGGCGAAGCAGAATCCTCTGACCCTTGACTTGGGATGTCAGGGAAGTTAGTGCCATAAAGGCTGCCCTCAATTCTAGGATGTTGGAAACTACGCCCTGGGTGGAGAATGACCATTTCCCCTGTACTTTGGATTCCCCGCAATGGGCTCCCCAGCCCTGTCCGCTCGCATCGGACGTAATTGTGGTCCAATGAAGGGACCCCAAGTGACGGGGTCTGGAGAGGTTCTCTGGATCTGTCCACCATTGAAGACTCCTTCGCATCAGTCCTGTAATCAGGATCGTCTGGGACAGTCGACGTTTCCTCCACTGCGCCAAGAAACCAGTCTGAAAGAATCTCAGGTGCCAATGGGTCCATGGGACCATGGGGATGCAGGCAGACATAGTGCCAATGAGGCTCAGGCATTGTGAGGCCGTTAAAACCGGACTCTGGATGGTTTTGATCATTTTCTGAATGATAATCTCCCTCTTTGGTGGTGGTAACGACACTGTACCCCTCAGGGTGTTGAATGCTGCGCCCAAGTAGACCATCTGTTGAGTTGGTGTGAGTTGGCTCTTGTCTAGGTTGACTAACCACCCTAACTCCCTTAGAGTTTGGAGCAGAATGGTTCGATGGCACATCAGTTGCTCTGGGCTGCTTGCAAGGAGTAGGATGTCGTCCAGATAATGATACACCCTTAAGTCCTTCTCCCTCAGGGGGGCTAGGGCAGATAATAGGATCTTGGAGAATACCCTGGGAGAGGTGCACAGCCCAAAGGGTAGAGCTTGGAACTGAAGGTGAGTATGACCCACTGCAAATCTCAGGTATTTCTGCACTGTAGGCTGGATTGGAACATGCAGGTATGCGTCCTGGAGATCGACTGAGATCATCCAATCCAACGGCTGGACTGCTTGAATTATTGTCTGCAAGGATTCCATCTTGAAGCTCTCGGTGTGAATATACTGGTTGAGCCTTTTCAGGTCTATCACAGGCCTCCATCCGCCCGTCCTCTTGGGGACGAGGAATAAGGTGGAGTAAAAACCCGTGAATTTCTCTGCCAAGGGCACAGGAATGGCTGCTTCCTGACGCTGGAGTGACACTAAAAAATCTTTTAGAGCTTGAGCTTTTAGGGGAGAAGATGGAATTTCCGATCTCTTAAACGAGCTTCGAGGTGGAGTTTGAAAAAACTTCCAAGAGTGCCCCCATTGGATAGTGGACAGAACCCAGGGGTCCTGGCAATGGGTGGCCCAGGCTGAGGTGAAATGTTTTAGCCTGGCTCCCACCGGGAGTGTCAGGGATGGTTCGGCGTCAAAAGGACTGCTTTTGCTCCTGAGGAGCCGGAGGGGCTTTCATCTTCCTGTTCAAGAAGGATTGCTGAGTGCCTCTCCAAGGTCTTCTGTTGTCTCTGAATTGACCCGAATTTCTGAAGTCTCTTATATCTGAGAGGCTGAACCTAGAGGGACCGCCTCTGAATCTTCGTGTTCTCCTGTCCTGTGGAAGCATACCAGACTTCCCTCCTGACAGCCTAGAGATTGCGTTATCCATCTTATCTCCAAAAAGCGCCTTCCCATCAAAGGGAATCTTGCACCAGCTCTGTTTGGATGAAAGGTCAGCTGACCAAGGCTTCAGCCATAAGGCCCTCTTTGCCATCACAGAGTGTAACATAGATCTTGCCGAGCATCTAATGGTATCAATGGCAGCCACTCCAACAAAATCTGCCGATAGTCTGAGTTCCTCCAAGGCTTTTATTATGTCTTCTGTAGGAACATTCTGACGCAGAGCAGTCTCAATGTTATCTGTCCATGACCTAATGGCATTAGAGACTGACGTGAGGGCGATGGCCGGTTTACAAGCCGCTCCTGCCGCTAAGTAGCTCCTCTTCAGTTCCAGGTCAATACGCCTGTCTAGGGGATCCTTGAAGGAGGTGGAATCCTCCATTGGTAAGGTCACATTTTTGGCAAGGCGTACTACTGATGCATCCACTACAGGCATGGAGTTTAGCGCCTGTGTTCCAGACTCTGGTAAGGGATACAACTTGTTGAGCCGGCTCAAAGAGAACTTTTTATCAGGCTTTGCCCATTCGTTAAGAATGACCTGGCTAATCTCCCCCATTAATGGGAAAAGAATCTGCTTCCTCTTGAGAAAGGGAAAATAGCTTGTCGCCTCTTGAGGGGGATCATCCGCCTCTTTCCAGGAGATTGCTGACTTGACTGCCTGGATAAACGGGTTTACCAGGGAAAAGCTGAACCCTGAGGGCTCTGACTCCTCTGCTGAGTACTCCGAGTCATCTCCGGGTGAGGAGTCTCTGCCTGACCGATCAGTCGGTAGTACAGGTTGCCCGACTGTTGAGGGGCCCGGGAGACTGGATTCCACATTCTGAGCCTGTGGTACCTGCGAGGTCGGCTGAACAGGGACTGAAGCCAGGAGCTTGGAGAAGGAGTCCCTCATAGCTTTGTCCAGCAGTTCTACTGCATGCCGATTTTCCTGTTCGCGGTTGGACGCATAGTCCGTAAAGCAGTCCTTACAAACTACCTTGTCGGGTAGTGGCGTAGCCCCGCATGTCCAACACTTCTTCTTTCTGTGGCTTCTAGAAGATGGGGAGTGATCATGACCCCTGGATCTTGACCTCTGTGATCTATGACGTGGAGATCGGGATCTTCGCCTTGATGAGTGGGACCGGTGTCGCGAGGAATCAGATCTGCGGACTGGGCTGTCATTGTCACGAGATCTTGATGACTTTCTGGTCCTCTTGGAGTGGGCAGGGCTACGGTGTAAGGAACTCACGTCAGAAAACAGTGAGGGCACTTTTTTTTTTTTTTTAAATACTCACGTATTGTTGGTCCATACCTAATGGTGTGAGGATCTTTGTTACGTGGCGAATGACTCATTGCAGAGCTTGGGCGGAAGGATCGGCTGCAAGAAATATAGAGAGGCCGAAAAAATAATAATAAGTGAGAGACTGAACAAACGGAAAGAAAAAAGGCACCTGTCTGCAACCTTCAGACAGGTGCTGATATGCTGGCACCTTCCCCCCATCTTCTCCCCTCTTACCAACAATTTTTAGGGCTGAAACCTAGCAGGGCTTAGCATCTGGCACTGCAGCAGCAGCCAAGCCCTGTTTATAGGTCCTTATTTAGGGATTACCTGAAGGAGCCTTCCCCCAGGATCCGCCCCCAGCCAAAAGATTGGAAGCAAGAGCAAAAAAGCCCTGTTTCCAGTATCCAAGATGGCCGCCGCGTCTCAAGACGTCACCGCGCATGCGCCGCGCATGCGCAGAAGCGCCGGCGCCCGTGACACAGGAAGTACTGTATCAGGGCACCGGGATCCTCAGCAATGTAGGTGCCAATGCACCAATAGTGTGGGCGCCGATCAGCACGGCCCCCCCCGCCATAAACGAGGGACCAGCGGAGCCCAGTAGTACCTGCGGCTCCGCCCCCTGACGCAGGCCAGACCCCCCAGACTGCCATGAAGCCCAGAGCGACAGGGGCACCCACTGACAGACAGAGTCTCTCAGTTTAAAGGTACAGCATTTATCAGAATCACAACCTAGCAGATACAAGGGAAGAAAAACAACAATAGCAAAAGCAGACAAATGGATCCTCCTTTTCTTTTTTTTTTTTTTTTAAAAAAAAGGAAAACATATATGCAATACAGAGGAAGTAAAAAAGGGAAAGAAATGTCTGGCCTGGGGTAGTGGAGCCGATCCTTCCGCAGCTTACATGTCATTTATAGGTGCTCCTGGCAGTTTGCGTTCCTATGAGGAAACTCTGCGATACGACCCCAACAGATCCACAGAGGGGTCTCCCAGCTTATTAGCGCTAATAGCGGCCCAAGAACAGGGACTGCGCGCGGGAAAGGCTAAACCCGGCGGACGCTGCCGACTGCAGAGGTATGGACATACTTCTACTCTTCACCAGTACAAGAAGGTATGGAGGAAAAAAAGGAGAATGTTGGGGGAGGGGCTATGCCTTTAATTTATTCTATTCACTAGTCCTGAGGGAGGAGTCGAGGCGGAGCTCTATCACTAGTATGCTGCCATGGAGGCACCAGGAAATAGTTTTTATATATATTTTTGGGGGATATTTATTATGGCAAAAAGTACAAAATATTGAATTTTTTTCAAAATTGTCGCTCTATTTTTGTTTATAGCGCAAAAACTAAAAACCGCCGGGGTGATCAAATACCACCAAAAGAAAGCTCTATTTGTGGGGAAAGAAAGGACGCCAATTTTGTTTGGGAGCCACGTCGCGCGACCACGCAATTGTCAGTTAAAGCCACGCAGTGCCGAATCGCAAAAAGTGCTCTGGTCTTTGACCAGCAATATGGTCCGGGGGTTAAGTGGTTAAGTGGTTAAAGTAGTGCAGTTCTGAGTAGCAAAAAAATGGCCTGGCCATGTAAGGGGTTACATTTTTCAGAGGACAAGTGGTTAATTTTAATACATAAAGGGTTCATCTATGAATGTATTTCTATTTTCTTTTTTCGTTACAATGTTTCATTGCTGATGGTAAAGCAGAACAAGCTGTAGATGTGTATATATATATATAGAGAGAGAGAGAGAGAGAGGGAATGACATTGTGAACGCTCAGTAACCCGATCTGCTCTGGATGTGATCGGCGCCCAGATGTGTATAAAATTCAGAGCAGATCTTTTCCATACATTATTTCAGAGCAGATTATTTAAACATATGTAGTCAGCGATAGGCTGCAACTGTAGGCAAAGCCGCGGCGCTTCATATAATGAGGTGGGTATGAATGTACCTGCATGTGTAAAGGCAACTCCGAGCTACACATGTATGAAATATATACTGTATACTGTATGGGAATGGTTTTACCTGCTGAAATAGCAAAGGGGGGGGGGGGGGTGACACCGTCATTTTCGCTGGTACCGCTCACATATCTGGATCCTGAATCACCATCTCTTCCATATTAATCAGCCAACTTCTACTCATACAAACGTTTCTTTGTAGGTGATATATTAACCACTTAAGAAGTGGCACTGCGTCGCTTTAACTGACAATTGCGCGGTCGTGCGACGTGGCTCCCAAACAAAATTGACGTCCTTTTTCCCCCACAAATAGAGCTTTCTTTTGGTGGTATTTGATCACCTCTGTGGTTTTTATTTTTTGCGCTATAAACAAAAATAGAGCGACAATTTTGAAAAAAATTCTATATTTTTTACTTTTTGCTATAATAAATATCCCCCAAAAACATATATAACATTTTTTTTTTCTCAGTTTAGGCCGATACGTATTCTTCTACCTATTTTTGGTTAAAAAAAATCGCAATAAGCGTTTATCAATTGGTTTGCGCAAAATTTATAGCGTTTACAAAATAGGGGATAGTTTTATTATTTATTTATTTTTTTCTACTACTAATGGCGGCGATCAGCGATTTTTTTCGTGACTGCGACATTATGGCGGACACTTCAGACACTTCTGACATATTTTGGGACCATTGTCATTTTCACAGCAAAAAATGCATTTAATATAGAAAGCAGTGCAGCGCTGTTATTAGTGATAAATTGCTTAAATACAATTAAATAAAAACAGTGTAAGCAAAAAAAAAGCTCTTTGATAAGAAAAAGAGTCCAAATGAATTAAATGAATAAGTGATAGAAGAAACAGCAAAGTCCGTTTAAAAACCCAAAATTAAAAAGTGTCTCTTAATCCGGTGTGATTTCATCTATAAAGAAAATTCCTTAATTAACAAGATGTGATGAGATCTTGATTGCTGTGAAATAGTGTTCACCCATGCAATTCGTGAAGATAGGATTAACTGCTTACCAGAGGTAAAGACTGTTTTCCACCAGTCTTATAGAGCCTATGGGAAGTCTGGTCTCCCAATACCTTTTCAGCAATAATATAACTCAGCATTCGATCCGGGTGTCATAAATTGGAACAAAAGAAACTATTCATAGTGCATACCGTTTAAACCAAAGGTTAAATTTAATATAAGTAATGCACTTAGGCCTTGTACTCACGACCGGATCTGTGCGCTGGAAACTGTCTGCCCGACAGTTTCCGGCGTACAAGGCTGATTTGTGTTTGGTTCCGCTGGCGTGTACACACCAGCGGACCAAATTACCGTCGTACCGGAACGCGTGCACGTAAACTACGTACGACGTCACTATAAAGGGGAAGACCAAACTTAATGGCGCCGCCCTCTGTTCCTCTTTTGCTAGTTACGGGTTTGCTCGTGTTAGTGAAGGTTTGGTTAGAGCTGATTCGCGCTTCTCGGTCTCCAGGCTTTGACAGCGTGTATTCACGGGTTCAGTGCGTGTGCTTGCGGTAACGTAGTTGTCATTCGGCTATAGGCTAGCAGGTTGTTTCTGCTTTAGCAGTTGCATCCTGTGCGCTCGTATCTGTTTGTCACGCGTTTGTCGCAGGTAGTGCTGGATTTGCGAGTGCTTTCTGTTTCAGTGTGTTCTTGACTGACCAGCCGGCCGGTTTGAAGCCATGATGGAGCAGCAGCGTCAATTTTCGCGAGTTGGTGCTGTTTATGGGATGGCTGCTGGATATGTTCATTTGTCCAGTACTTTGGCCAGAAACAGGGGGCGGAGGCGTTTCTGGACCAAGAATTGGTTGCGCCAGCGTGACCAGTTCTCACATATGCCTCTGCTTAGGGAACTCCAGGAGAATAATCCTAATGACTTTAGGAATTTTCTCCGCATGACGGACCCCGTATTCAACAGTCTGCTGGAACTTCTGTCCCCCTATATCACGAGGCAGGACACTGTGATGCGCCAAGCCATCACGGCCGAGCAGAGGCTTATTGCCACGTTGCGGTACCTGGCGACTGGGAGGAGCCTGCAGGACCTCAAGTTCTCGACAGGCATCTCTCCGCAGGCGCTTGGGGTCATCATACCGGACACGTGTGCTGCCATCATCAAAGTTATGCATGAGGAGTATATTAAGGTAAGTTTCCTGGCTGTAATAATGTGGCCAACTAACTTTATTTTTATTTTCCCAGATATGCTGTGTGTTTAACTAACGTTACCTTTTCTCCCTATGCATGTTGATATCAGCTTTTACATGTTTTTTTCTTGACCTACCTGCATATTTGTCCCTTACCCAATATTAACCTGTCCAGCATGCTATCCTAGGGACAAACCCACCTTGCCATTTTTTAAAACAGGACTTTTTGTTTTTTGTGTCCCCCCCCCCCCCCCCTTCAAACTTTTATTGTCCCCATCAGAGGGCTGTGGAGTCTCTTAATGAAGTGGCCCTATATATTTCATTTCCCAAATTCTCCATGCACATTTTTCTAATGCAATTTTAATACTGTGAACTGTCACAAGGATGCTTGTAGGATGTTTTTGTTACAAAGTACTAAATCTCTTTTTTTGTTTGTCCCCACAGCTACCCTCCACACCACAGGAATGGCAGTCTGTGGCTTCCCAATTTGCCCAGCGGTGGGATTTTCCAAACTGCGGTGGAGCAATAGATGGGAAACACGTCCGCATTGTGCCCCCACCCCGCTCGGGGTCCTACTATTATAATTACAAGGGTTATCATAGTATTGTGTTGATGGCGGTGGTGTCGGCACAGTATGAGTTTCTATATGTGGACGTGGGGAAGAACGGCCGGATGTCTGATGGGGGAGTGTTCGCACGGACTGATTTCTATGATCGTCTCCAAGCTGGTGGTCTGGCATTGCCACCAGATGAAGATAATGTGGAAGGACTTCCGTTTGTGTTCCTAGCGGACGAGGCTTTCGGGCTTGGTCCTCACCTCATGTGGCCTTTTCCCCAGAGGACCCTCACCTCAGAGAGGAGTGTGTTTAATTTTCGGTTGGCCAGGGCTCGGAGGGTAGTCGAGAATGCCTTTGGGATACTCACCAACCGGTTCCGCCTGTTCAGGACATCGATACATCTGGCGGAATATAAATTGGACACCGTTGTATTTGCCTGCTGCATTTTGCACAACTTTTTACGCAGGCACTCCCAGACGTACCTACCCGACATCGGTTCTGAGGCAAGACTACCCTCAGATCCCCTTCCCGGGCTGGACACTGGTCGCGCTGGCTTGGCCCCCCAATCAGCTCGTGAGGTACGCGACAAATATGTTGAGTACTTCATGGGTCGGGGGGCCATTGCTATGCCAGATCATATTTCTTTCTAATTCGGCCCCCAAAGAAAGGAATATTCTCAAAAATAATAAATAATTAGACCATTGGACTTTATACAGTTGTTTGTCATTAATGCTTTTTCTCTTTTTCTCTGTCTTCCTGGTTCTCTAACTAACTTCTTCAATTGTAATGCATAATTGATTTCTCCACTTTTAGTAACTAACCACATTTTGCACAGTATTCACTCATCTACAAACAGGGTATTGAGTCTAGAAATAAGAAGCAACTCCATTTGTAAATTTTGAGGTCAAGTATTTTAATTTTTGCTTGTTCATGACCCCAAAAATTATTTTATATTTTTTTCATTACTCCCTGCTTTTGTACTTAGGAGTCTACAAAATTTTTTTATTATTTTTTTTTTTTTCAGGTAATTCAACCAAAAATATTATGCAGATTATACATTTATTAACAAGTTCACATTTTTTTTTATCAAATATAGTTAGATTTATTGTTTACATATATATATATATATATAGACTATTTTTGGTGGGGTGTTTACCGCCTTAATTTTTTTTTTTGGGCATATTTTTTATGCACAAAAAACAATAATTTTATAACCATTTTTTTTGTTTTTGGTGTTTTTTTCAAAAAGTAAATTTTTAGGTGAGATTTTGGAGTCAAATCTCTACTTCACTAAATTCAGTGATTAGAGAGATTTATAATTCTATATATATATATTTTAAATTTTTTGGCGTTGTTTATTCTTTATGGTCTAAACTTTATAGTATCCCAAAATGTTCAACATGGTCAAAAAGTAACAAAATCCAATTCCAAAAATATAAAAACTCACAACAGCAGTCAGTCATGGTGTGCTTTCACACTGGAACACGCCAAAATTGGAAGATACACACATTCAGTGCAAACTCGCCAAATGTCATTGGTTCAACAGACAAATGGCCACATGTGCTATCTGACATCATGGGTGATCAATGTCTGTGTTTTGTGGGAGCAAACCCTTCCTCTCAACTACTTGAGGATGGAGGAGGGGGTTGGACCCACAAAGCACAGACATTAGATATTCTGTGATGGCAGATAGCACATGTTGGCACACTGTGTGTGTATCTTCAAATTTTGGCGTATTCATTATTAAAACTGTAAAAATGTTTGTGGGGGCGGGGGATGGGCGGGGGGTGTTTCAGTCTTTGACACGGCCCATCATGTCAATAATGTTTTTAAAATTAGATTCGATGACCATCATTCTTTGCCGCATATTGTCCATTTCCGTGCAGCATTCCAAAAGGACATTTGTTAAATTCTCTTCCATGACAACCATCCTTTCACGCATATTGTGCATTTCAGTGCTGCACTCCATTACCTGCTGAATAATTATAGCAGCACTTGCACGTGAAAATATTGGCACACCATCCTCCTCCCCTAAAAAAAAATAAAAAATTGGCATTTACAACATTATTTTTCGATGAGGCCTATCTACATATGTTTTTTTGAATCAAGCTAGGGTGACACTGACCTGATGGGCTTCTCCTTTCCACCTCTTCGACATCTTCTATCACTCCTCCTTCTTCCACCACCTCCCCATCATCTTCTATCACTCCTCCTTCTTCCACCACTTCCCCATCATCTTGGACTCCTCCTTCATCCATCAATCCACCTTCTTTCAATTCGCCAAATTGTTCTTCCGCCACTTGCCCTTCATCTGCTATAACTTCTAAGTCCAAAATTACTTCTTCCTCCTCTCTTCCTTCCTCCTTTCTTCCTTCCTCCTCTCCTTCCACATCCTCCTCTCCTTCCACATCCTCTTCTCCTTCCACATCCTCTTCTCCTTCCACATCCTCTTCTCCTTCCACATCCTCCTCCTCCTCCACATGTTGAGATGGCAGATTTTGGCCTTGTCTGGCCCTCTCTGCCTCCTCCAAATGCTGGCGACTTCTTTCCCCTGAAATAAACCAAAAAAAATGTAGACTCATCAGCACACAGATATTGGAGAGCATAAATCGCACACATTGCTTAGAAGATGCTTTCATTTAGTTACTTTTATCTTTCACCAAACCTACATTTTGCAATTACTTCTATATGGCAAGCTCTGATCCTGCCCCTTTTTAGCAAAGTGACACACATGGATGTCCCCCCTAAACTGTATTTCTGGGAGACCCTACCAAAACCCATTTTTGATTTGGGGAGACACAGGTGCTCTGCATTGCAGATGTGAAAACATCTGCTTTATTACCACTGTTTTTAGAATGAATCCTGTTTGCCTTTCCCATTCTCATAATTTTATTTTCTAGAACTAGCTTTTACACAATGTTTACAAACAAAGTTTTTGGCCAGTGAGCCATGTCCAGGTGTGTTGTTCCTGGAATAACCGAGCCTTTCTGAGAAACTATGTGATGTTACGTTGTTTACTAAGAACACTATTTGTAAATATGTTGGTATTTAGGTCATAAAAAATAAATGACAACATGTCTTTAAAATTACAAGCAGGCCAAGGAGGCAGATGGTGAAATATACATGGCAACACATTATTGCAGACAATCACCCCCCCCCCCCCAACCCCAATATATATTTACTTACTTTTACGCAGAATTTTAAGTATTTTCTTCATCTGATGTGGCTCCCTCAATTTTAAGTCTGACCATCGTTTCCTCAGCTGTTCCTTGGACCTGGTGATCCCAAACAGCCTCTGCATTCTCCTCGCCACCTTGTCCATAATATGTGCCTTTCGGCGGTTAGGGGTCTTGTATGGCCCTAATTCACCATCATAGTCCTTCTTTCGCATGATGTAAACTAACTCCACCATTTCCTGGAACCGCATATTAGTGGCTTTATATCTTCTTTGCCTTAATCGGGACGTCCCTGCCTCTGTCCCTTCACTTGTGGCATGAGAGCATCGTGCCCGCTCGTGTGACATCGCCATCTTTCCTTTCCCACAGAGATTATGGGCGTGGAAAAGATGAATTCTTACGCCATGGGCGGAGAAGAGGGCGGCGTTTAATACATACGCGGAGTGTAGAGAATGCAAACAACGTGTTTACGTCGGTTACGCGGAGAATCTTCGAGCGCATACAGAACATACACAGTTAACGCCATATTTCCTAAACTCATTGATTAGGGGCCTCGCAAAGGTGACGAGGGCGGGGTTTAATAAATACGCGGAGTGTTTAAAAGGTGCACGCCGTGATTACGCATCTTACGCGGTAATTAGGCGAGCGTGAGAAACGAG
This sequence comes from Rana temporaria, assembly GCF_905171775.1. Taxonomy (NCBI): domain Eukaryota; kingdom Metazoa; phylum Chordata; class Amphibia; order Anura; family Ranidae; genus Rana; species Rana temporaria. Next base: position 209,791,690 of record NC_053494.1, read on the forward strand.
GAGCGAGAGACAGGAAGGTAAGGAAATTAAAAATGTGATCAGCAGAGGCCTTGAAAATGTAGACACATGGGATGGGGGTTTGGGCTGTTGGTTGCACCCTTTTTAAGCTATTCTGTCTATGGGGTACCACAATGTTATTTTGGTATCCAAATGCTTTTGGACACCTCACAAAATAGAGATGTGAACAATGCTGTACCTCATTGACAAGTTTTTGAATGGTGTATTCAGATCAGGCAAAGTATTGTTCAAGTGTTGGTTGTACAGAGGTCATTAGGAAGTGTCTTTTATGTCATCCATTGTCAGGGGCATGAGATTTACACATGAAAGAGTGCCTAGATGAATACTGTCATTTGTAAGCATTGTTTAGTTTTCTATATTAAAAATATTTACAGCAATGTTAACAATGGCTCTGCATCTAGCAAATCAATGTTTGGTACAAGCAATGCGGCCGAGCTGCCAATCATTGTTTAAACAAGAGAGACTGTGTTTGTAATTAGATATAGGTAATAAATTTGACGACACATATTAGATCAAGGTCAACGCTGATCCTTTTGAATATTTATTTTTCTGTGGTTTATGTTTTTGGAATCTAGACTCAAAAAGAAATATAATTTTTCAAAAAATTCAATGGACCTCCTACAAACCAAGGAAGCTATAGAGGCCTTACTCCAAAAATATCAGGAGACGCCCATCCTGTGGAATTCCAAACACGCATTATATTGCAATAAAGAGGTACGAGCGGCAGCACTAGAAGAGCTAGCAAACTATATGCAAACTTGGGTGCCAGGATGCACTGCCAACATGGTGAAGGATAAACTTGCCAACCTCAGAAGCACATACAGGAGAGCATACAAAGCTAATAAAAGCAAAAAATCAGGAGCAGCAGCAAGACAAGCAAAGGAACCCAAACTGTGGTATTATAAACAGATGGCTTTTTTGCGGGACGAAATGGAAGGCAGGAAAACGATGTCGAGTCTTTCTTCCAACCTTTCCTCCATGCTACCTTCCAGCGGACCTTCCCCAGATGACCACAGCCCTGCAGAGTCGGAGGAAGAGGGCCTGGCTGACAGAGATGCAGATCTGCCACCCTTCGATGAGGAGGTATAGTAGTTTCCTCTATATTTCTTGCGTAAATAATTCTTGGTGGATTAATGATTAGATATTGTAAAAAAAAAGCCAAGCTGGGAAAAAGCAAAAAAAAAGGTGTTCAGACAAATAGGTGTCAGAGATGACAACTGCAGGGGTCAGAAGTAGAGTGTATTCAAGTAATAATGAACAGAAAATACTAAACGAAAAACATGAAAATGAGTGTGGTTTTATTTAGCGAAATTGTAAAAAATGTCCTTTTTTTTCCACACAGGAAGAAGAGATCAGCCAGGAGGTGGCAGATCCTCAGGTGTCTGTCAGCCAGGAGGAGGCCGGGGTCAGTGGCAGCCAGGAGGAGGCCGGGGTCAGTGGCAGCCAGGAGGAGGCCGGGGTCAGTGGCAGCCAGGAGGAGGCTGGGCCCAGTGGCCTGCAGCAGGTCCCCCCGGCCAGGAGAACCACCACCAGCCAGTCTTCTCCCCCCCAGGTGAGGCCATCAGGCCGAAGGAGGCAGTTGAGGCCTGTGGAGGAGGCAAGCCTCCGCATGATACAGGAGGCAAGCGCCATCATGAGGGCCCCCCTCAACCCCACAGAGGCCTTCAGTGCCTCATTGGCCCATGATTTAAATGAAGGGGAGGAGGACCAGAGAAGACTGGCAAAGGCCCTGATGAACCAGGTCCTTTGGTGGATGCAGAGGGGCCTGCTGACCCCAGAGACTGGGCTATGTGACCCGGCCCGGCTTGCGGAACACCATCCTCCTGCTGCCACATCGACCCCACCTGCAAGACCCCGTGTTAGATCCGCTGGAAGGCTGCCTGGAGGGAAGGCTGGAAAGAGGAGGAAACGTTGATTTTCTGCCTTCCATTTCCTTCCACATAAAGGACATCTTGTTTGTACTACCACAGTTTGGGTTCCTTTGTTTGTGTGCTGCTGCTTCATATTTTTGTGTTTGGCTCCTGAGGCTTGGAAGTTTATCCTTCACCATGTTGGAAATGCAAGTTTGCATATAGTTTGCTATCTATTCTAGTGCTGCCGTTCTTTTTATTTTTTGTGATGACATTTGCCTGAATAAAAGGCTTTTTGCTTTCATTTGAAAACATGTCTATTGTTTGTTATACTGTGGGGATTATTAGGCAGCAAACCTTTAATAAATATACAATGGGTAATTTACAAAGGACACACTCCTTGGGGGGGGGGGGGGGACATTTGGTGTGCCAACATGGTTTAATATTCTCTAATGAAACACAAAAAAAAAAAAAATAAAATAAAAAAAACATGTAAAAAAAAACTATTTTAAATGGTGACATAACTAGAAACAACAAAAAAAAAAAGAAAATATGCACATTCCTTTACAAAAATGACTACTATAAATTATGGAGGACCACCAACCAAAACACACGTCTGGCATAGAAAACATTATTAAAGGATTACATCACAAGCAAGAAATGTGACATTTCGGGGGCGTGTCCAAGATGGCGCTGGGAGCAGGCGTGTAGTCGCTGAGCTCCAGCTCTGAAATCCTTTCCTGCCTAGATCCGTGTGTGGAACCCGACTAATCACCTCACCTTTTCTCCCCCTGGCCCCCGGGGAATGCGCCGGTCCAACAAGGGCAGCCGGACGCGCCGTCATACCGCCGCTGAGGCCACCCCGCCGAAGCTTGGGCCTACACTGCAGGCCTCTACACGCCGCATGGCGTCTCACGTGGACCCCCCGCGGGACGAGTCGATCCAGGCTGGGTCAGCAGCCTTTGAGGCACTCATGGCGGCGATCTCCACCTGCCAGTCCACCCTCACGGTCAAGATCGACCACGTCCAGGCGGAAACGGCGCTCATACGCCGTGACCTAGATTCGTTCCGTGACCGCGTGTCGGAGGCAGAGAGACGGGTCTCGGACCTGGAGGATATCCAGAGGGACCACCACACCGACATCCAGTCGCTAAAGGCCAGGGTGAAGGTCCTAGAGCACAGAGCAGAAGACGCCGAGAATAGAAACCGTCGCAACAACCTGAGGGTCCTCGGCCTCCCGGAGGGGGCGGAAGGTACAGACCCGGTCGCCTTCATGGAACAGATCCTCCCAGTCCTCCTCCCGGGCGCCCGATTCTCCCCCCACTACTCCATTGAGAGGGCCCACCGCATACCGGCGACCAGGGGCCCGGTGGGAGCCCCCCCGCGCACCTTCATCTTCAAGCTCCTCCACTACCGCGACAGGGACACCGTTCTCCGGGCTGCGCGTCTGCAGGGGGAAATCAAATTCCAGAACGCCAGGATCCTGATATTTCCGGATTACTCGGTGGACACACAGCGCCAGCGTAAGTCATTCGACCATGTCCGTGCCATGCTTAGAGACCGCGGTGTTAAATACAGCATGCTCTTCCCCGCAAGACTCCGAGTACAAGATGGAGAGAGGGTACACTTCTTCACCTCCCCGAGGGATGCTGCGGCCTGGGCCGAGTCCCTGCCGCGTTGACTGAGAGGCAACACTTATTCTCCTGCACCCTTCACCGGATGACTGTGAGTAATCCCCCTGAGGGGACTCCCTATGGGGGGTTGGGGGTATGATCTGCCGGTCACGGGGGACTTGTCTGGCTCCCGGGCTCGGGGGCCACCCTATCCCCTACCAGGACTAGCGGGCTCGTGGACTTTTTTCCTGCCTGGATGGCGATCGCGGACCTCCTGTGCCCCAGTAACACTGTAAGGACTCTCCTCGTTATTGTGGTCCCCCCCTTTTTCCTACACTTCTGACTGCCTGCTGACCCCCTCCTTGTTCTCTCCTGCCGATGAACTCGCTACGGCTGGTGGACTCCTTCCTCATCCCCCCTCCTTATTTCCCCCCCCCCCCCTATTTTTACCTTCTGCTGACCCCCCCGTTTTATTTTTATTTTTCTCTGGGAATGGGGGTGTTCCCCCCCCCATCCGTGGGGGAACTGATCTACCACTGTTTGCCTTACCTCCCCGTTGGGAGTTTTGGTCCTTTTATACCTAAGTACTGCGCCCCCGGGGCTCCGGGTGTTCCACACACTTTATCCTTCTGCGGATACTCAGGTTCACTGACTGTTTTGTTAAACAAGAGCGGGTAGCCGCTTGTTCACTGCCCTCGTATCCAGCCTGAGGGCTGGGGTCTGTTTTGGGATGCAAGCTCTCCTCCATGTTGGGGGGGTGGCGGGGTGGGGGGGGGGTTGGGGGGCCCAGTTGGCGCCCTGTTATGTTTTATAGTTATGTGTTATATGACAGTACTGTTTTTTTTCTTTCTATTGATTGCTATGAAGGTGGATCGGGACCCTTCCTTTGGCCAGACTCTGGCCGGGGTGAACGGTCCAGGCCGTACATGTGTAAACGTTCCTTTTGTGATCTTCTCGGGGGGGTACCATGGCCACTCTTGATGTCCTCTCCTGGAACACACGGGGCCTCAACTCCCCGATTAAACGGTCTCTCGTTTTTCAATTTATTAAAAAGCACAGCCCCCATGTTTGTGTGTTGCAGGAGACGCACCTGGTGGGTAGCAGGACACTTAGTCTTAAAAAACCTTGGATGGGCCACCATTATCACTCAACGTACTCCACCTACGCCAGAGGGGTTAGTATCCTGGTGCTTAAATCACTTCCCTTCAAACTCCTAGATTTGGTCCTTGACCCAGACGGCAGATTCGTGCTGGTTCACGCCCTGATCTACAATCTTCCGTGGGTCCTAGTGGGTTTGTATTTGCCCCCTCCTGCCTCCCTGGGGGTCCTGGGAATACTTGCGGCCAAGTTGGCGCAGTTTCCCTGTGACAATGTGGTACTGATGGGTGATTTCAACCTGGTCCCGGACACTGGTATGGACAGGTTCACCTCATCGGGCACTACTCGCCAGGGATTGGCGGAATGGGCGGACACGTACGGGCTCACGGACGCATGGCGATGGAAGAACCCGGATTCTCGGGCCTTCACCTGCCATTCGGCTACCCATAGATCCTTCTCTCGAATCGACTTGGCATACGTCGGGGCGCCGGTTCTGCCCAGGGTACGTGACATCACTATTCTTCCTCGCGGGATTTCGGACCACGCCCCCCTGCTTCTCTCACTGACTCTGACGACCGACCCGACCGACACTCTCTGGAGGCTCTCCAGATTCTGGGTCTCTGACCCGGAGGTGGAGCCCAGGTTCCATGACACCCTCCGCGCCTTTTGGGTGGACAACCCAGGCACGGCGGCGGAGACCGTGGTGTGGGATGCCTTTAAGGCCTCCTCCCGGGGTCACTACCAGTCAATCATAGCGGGGGTCCGGAGGGAACGAAGGGCCGAGCTCACTAATGTAGAGGGAGAGGCGGTTAGACAAGAAGCTCTGTATGTTCGCACCCGCGAGCCCCACCATTACTCCCGCCTCCAGTCCCTGACGCAGCAGGCTGTTCTTCTACGGACGGCCCTGACACAGAAAAAGCTACTTTACCAGTCTCAGCGCATTTTTGAACAGGGGGAGCGGACGGGGAGACTTTTGGCCTGGCTCTCTAGGGAGCAGTCGGGTCTGTCCGCCATTGCACAGGTCAGGGACGGGGAGGGGACCCTCCATTCCACTCCACGGGAGATCAACCGATGCTTCGCTGATTACTATCAACGCCTATATAGCTCCAAAGTGGCATATGATCTACCCGATCTCTTGAACTACCTGGAGGAGGTGGACGTCCCTGTTCTCACTCCCTCTTCTGTGCGCAAACTAGACGCTCCATTCAAGCTTGAGGAGATACACGTCGCTCTAAAGATGATGCAGACGGGGAAGACTCCGGGACCGGATGGGTTCCCGGTGGAATTCTTTAAGGCTCATGAGGAGGATCTGGCCCCTAGACTAAAATCCCTCTTCTCCTCGGCCCAGGAGGCGGGAGGACTCCCGGACTCGATGTGCGAGGCGGTAATTGTGGTAATCCCTAAGGCCGGTAAGGACCCTACCCTGTGCTCATCGTACCGCCCCATCTCCCTCCTCAACGTTGATGCAAAGCTCTTTGCGAAGATCCTTGCAAACAGGCTCAACACTGTCATCACGGCCTTGGTCCATCCGGACCAGACGGGCTTTATGCCCGGTCGCGGCACCGATATTAATCTTCGCCGACTACATACTCACCTGGCGCTGGCGGGCCCTGATGACCCCGGAGTGGTGGCCTCACTCGATGCCGAGAAGGCTTTCGACTCGGTGGAGTGGGGCTATCTCTGGGCGGTTTTGTCGCGATTCGGTTTTGGTCCCCGTTTCCTGTCCTGGATACAAATGTTGTATGCTCACCCCAAGGCGCGTATTCGCACCAACGGGACCCTCTCTCCTTCCTTTTCCTTGGAGAGGGGGACCAGGCAGGGCTGCCCACTGTCACCGGCATTATTTGCCCTGGCTTTGGAGCCGCTAGCCGCGCACATCCGACGAGACCCGGGGGTCCGAGGGATTAAGGTGGGTCCTCTTGAGGAGAAACTCTCGCTCTATGCCGACGATGCCCTGCTATATTTGGCAGATGCCTCTGCATCCCTCCGTAATGCGCTGGCGCATTTTGAGACCTTTGGCCGTTTTTCGGGAGTGCGAATAAATTGGGACAAGTCGGTGTTGCTCCCGCTCCACCCCTCGCTGATGCGCACCGACACTCACACGTCTCTACGATGGGTGGACGAATTCACCTATCTGGGGGTGAGGGTGGGTCTTGAGTCGGGGTCATACATGGAGAAGAATATCCTCCCAACGCTAGACCACCTGACCAAACGCTGTGCGACGTGGCGTGCTCTCCCTCTCTCACCGGTAGGACGGGGAAACCTTATTAAAATGGTTATACTCCCCAAATTGCTATATTTCTTCCGCCAGACCCCTGTTATTATCCCGAAGTCTTTCTTTCGACGTCTGGACAGTATAGTAGTGTCGTTTGTGTGGGCGGGTAGCCCTCCCCGGGTTGCGAAACGCTCCCTCTATCTTCCTCTGTCCGGGGGTGGGTTGGCTCTTCCCAACTTTATTGCATACTATTGGGCGGCGGTCCTAGTGACGGTCCGGTGGTGGTTCTCTCAGCCACGACAGAACCCGGCGGTCACCCTAGAGGCGGCTGTCCTGGGATCCTACGCTACCTTATCCAACCTGGTATTTCGGGGGCGTAAGGCCCACTCCTCCGTCACGGGGCCCATGGTGACAGTTATTCGGGTGTGGGCGACCTCCAGGGCTCGAATGTTGAAGCCCAACACTGTCTCCCCACACACCCCACTTTGGGGTAACCCTCTTCTCCCGCACCTGAACACGGTCCCCGACCCGGTGGTCTGGGCTCGGCGAGGCATCCTTACCCTCCGGCATATTATGCCGGGGGGCGTGGTTATGCCCTTTCAGGAGCTGAGCCGGCTCCACAAGGTTCCATCCTCCCTCGCTTTTCGGTATGCGCAGCTCAGGCACGCACTCGCGGCCCAATTCCCGGAACCGGTGACGCTCGAGTCGGATTCGATTGAACGCCTCCTGATTTCGGGGGTCATGGGGAAGCCCCTTTCGTCCCTATACCTGCGTTTCACAGTGGCGTACGACACGAACACGGCGGGGGTCCTGGCCAAATGGACTGCTGACATCCCGGATCTAGACGAGGAGATTTGGGAGGAATGTGTCTCTTCCTTTCTTCCGTCTATGATTGCCTCTAGAGACCGATTCATACAACTAAAATTTTTGCACCGGGCCTACTACACCCCGCAGAGACTGGCTAAGATCTACCCCTCTAGGAGCCCCAGGTGCACTAGGTGCCTGGGGGATACGGGCTCGTTCCTTCATATGGTCTGGTCCTGCCCCGGGCTGGCCTCATATTGGGGGGGGGTGGCGGAGGTCCTAGCGGACCGAAGTGGTGTAGAATTTGTGCTGGACCCGAAAGTGTTCCTCCTTAGCTACCTGGGCGAGGTTGAGGGGGACCGATACACCAAACTGAGCATCACCTTTGCACTATTCTATGCCAGAAGAGAGATCCTGCTTCGATGGCGGGGTACCGAGCTCCCCACAGTGTCCTCTTGGCTCGCTACGATTCATAGGGTTCTCCCACTGTATAAGTTAACGTATGAAAGCAGAAACTGTCCAGCGAAATTTGAAAAAATCTGGTCGAACTGGATTGATTCTCCCACCTTATCTGTTGATGGTCCCCCTGTGATGGCTCCTGACTGAGAGGTCTGGTGGGTGGGTGGGTGGCTGTCCCCCCCCCCCGCCCTTCTCCTCGTTGTCCCCCCCCCTCCTCTATCCACCTCTTTCCCTCGCATCGGGTGCGGGGGGGACACCCGGGGGGTGGTTGCCTACAGGGGTGTGCCTCGAACCTGGCTACTGTATTACTTGTGGTATATGCCCCGGGAACTGTGTAACTGATCTGCTATCTTGCCATAGATGTATTATCTAGCCGCTGAAATGCTTTGACTTTGTGCAATCATGCTGTTGCCTCTGTGACTTGTACTGTCATTGATTTGTATGTGTGTTTGTCGTCTGTCTTCAAAAAATAAAAAACTTTTACTGTAAAAAAAAAAAAAAAAGAAATGTGACATTTCAGTATGGGACAACTCTATTGAAATTGCATCAGCAAGAGAACGGGGTTATTCTAGCAAGAGAAGAATTAATAAAACGAGGCAAGAAAATGTGGTTTAGTGCGCCTTTTTAAGACATTGTTCTCTTGCTAGAATAAAAGGTTTGTAATGACGAATGTGCCATATCCCAAACAAACGCGAGTTTTACCTGAACGAGCGCTCCCGTCTCCTCATTTGGACTGAGCATGCGCGGGGTTTTTGTACGCTGCTTTTGTGTACAGACGACCGAACATGTCTGACGGACACGATTCCAGCAGACTGTTTTAAAGCAAGACCAGGAAACAGTTGTTCGTTGGAAAACGGTCTGGCCGACGAATGTTTGCTGGAATCCTGTACGTTGCTGCCTACACACGAACGAACATGTCCGCTGAAACTGGTCCGCGGACCAGTTTCAGCAGACATGTTTGGTCGTAAGTACGGGGCCTTACAGTTATGTTGCCAAAAACTGCATCAAAGTGGACAAGGATAAAAAAGAGAGCGCTTCAGCTGTAGTGTTCCGATGCTCCTCGCTACTCAGTCTGCAACCACGGCCAGCGTTCAGGACGGAACACAATGACGTCACGGCACCCAACAATTGTTTCGTCACAACAATTGTTTATTGTGAAAATGACAGTTGCAGTTTGGGAATTAACCACAGGGGGCGCTGTAGGAGTTAGGGTTCACCTAGTGTGTGTTTACAACTGTAGGGGGGTGTGGCTGTAGGTCTGACGTCATCGATCGAGTCTCCCTATAAAAGGGATCACTCGATCGATGCAGCCGCCACAGTGAAGCACGGGGAAGCCGTGTTTACATACGGCTCTCCCCGTTCTTCAGCTCTGGGGAGCGATCGCGAGGGGGCGGCTAGAAACGAATAGCCACGCCCTCGTCCCGGATCGCTCCTGAAGCCACGGGAACCGTTGCATGTACCGGGGGGGTCCCGATCCGACCCACGTCTAGGCAGGGACGTACAGGTACGCCAATGTGCCTGTCCGTGCCATTCTGCCGACGTATATGTACATGCGGCGGTCCGGAAGTGGTTAACCTAAAATTCCAATTTTAAAGTCTAGTGCCGCGCACACACGACCGTTATTCATATCATGAAAAAAAATAAAACGTTTTTCTCTAACGTGATTCCTCTCAAGCCGGCCTTGCCCACACACGATCGTGAAAAAAGTGCTCGAGCAAAGCGCGGCGACGTACAACACGTACGACGGCACTATAAAGGGGAAGTTCCATTCGGATGGCGCCACCCTTGGGGCTGCTTTTGCTGATTTCGTGTTAGTAAAAGTTCGGTGAGAGACGATTCGCGCTTTTCTGTCTGTTACAGCGTGATGAATGTGCTATCTCCATTACGAACGCTAGTTTTACCAGAACGAGCGCTCCCGTCTCATAACTCGCTTCTGATCATGCGCATTTTTTTCCCCCTCGTTAAAGCCTACACACGACCGTTTTTCACGATGTGAGATAGAACGACGTGAAAAACAACAATAAAAAATAGAGCAGGTTCTAAATTTTTAACGCCCATTTTTCTCGTCGAGAAAAATGCTTTGGAGCCCACACATGACCGTTTTTCACGACCAATTAAAAAAAATGATTTTTTTCTCAGAAAAACGGTCGTGTGTATGCGGCATTACGGTTTCTTTAGAAGGCCTGATTAACCGCTTGAGGACCGCCGCACGACAATATACGTCGACAAAATGGCGCGGCTGGGCACAAGGGCGTACATGTACGTCCCCTTTAAGATCCCAGCCATGGGTCCTCTTCTCTGTGACTGTCCCTGCCGGTGTCCCGCGATCGGGTCGCAGAGAGGAAGACCGGGGAGAGGTGAGTGTAAACAAACCTCTCCCGTGCTTCCTAGTGTGGCTGACACTGATCGTGTGTTCCCTGTCATAGGGAACGACGATCAGTGACGTCACACATCCAGCCCCCCCCCCCCCCCCCACAGTAAGAACAATCCCTTACGACACACTTTACCCCTACAGCGCCCCCTCCTGGTTAACCCCTTCACTGCCAGTGTCATTTTTACAGTAATCAGTGCGTTTTTATAGCACTGTTCGCTGTAAAAATGACAATGGTCCCAAAATAGTGTCAAAAGTGTCCGCCATACTGTCGCAGTCACAATAAAAATCCCTGATCGCCGCCATTACTAGAAAAAAAATATATTAATAAAAATGAAGTAAAACGATCCCCTATTTGGTAGATGCTATAAATTTTGAGCAAACCAATCAATAAATGCTTATTGCGATTTTTTTTACCAAAAATATGTAGTAGAATACGTATTGGCCACACCCACTGTTTGTTGTGGCACACTATGCGTACCACATTACAACTGTCATTGGGATGTCCCAGGTTGCTAAAGTGTTTGCATACTTCCAAGACGACCACTGCCTTGCTGCAGAGGTTGAAGGGGTGGGGGAGGGGTCAGCCTGTCAGTGCTCAGACCATACGCCACACACTGCATCAAATTGGTCTGCAAGGCTGTCATCCCAGAAGGAAGCCTCTTCTGAAGATGATGCACAAGAAAGCCCACAAACAGTTTGCTTAAGACAAGCAGACTGAGAACATGGATTACTGGAACCACGTCCTGTGGTCTGATGAGACCAAGATAAATGTATTAGATTCAGATGGTGTCAGATGGTGTCAGGCGTGTGTGGCGGCAACCAGGTGAGGAGGACAAAGACAAGTGTGTCTTGCCTACAGTCAAGCATGGTGGTGGGAGTGTCATGGTCTGGGGCTGCATGAGTGCTGCCGGCACTGGGGGGGGCTACAGATCATTGAGGGAGCCATGAATGCCAACATGTACTGTGACATACTGAAGCAGAGCATGATCCCCTCCCTTCAGAGACTGGACCGCAGGGCAGTATTCCAGCATGATAACGACCCCAAACACACCTCCAAGACGACCACTACCTTGCTAAAGAAGCTGAGGGTAAAGGAGATGGACTGGCCAAGCATGTCTCCAGACCTAAAACCTATTGATCATCTGTGGGGGATCCTCAAACGGAAGGTGGAGGAGCGCAAGGTCTCCAACATCCACCAGCTCTGTGATGTCGTCATGGAGGAGGGGAAGAGGACTCCAGTGACAACCTGTGAAGCTCTGGTGACCTCCATGCCCAAGAGGGTTAGGGCAGTGCTGGAAAATAATGGCGGCCACACAAAATATTGACACGTTGGGCCCAATTTGGACATTTTCACTTAGGGGTGTCCTCACTTTTGTTGGACATTAATGTCTGTGTGTTGAGTTATTTTGAGGGGACAGGAAATTGACACTGTTATACAAGCTGTACACTCACTACACAACATTGTAGCAAAGTGTCATTTCTTCAGTGTTGTCACATGAAAAGATAGAAGAAAATAGTTACAAAAATGTGAGGGGTGTACTTACTTTTCTGACATACGGTATCTTAAGCCCATTCTGAGCCCTGTTTTCGGACGACAACGTAAGAACGGTTAGCTCTTGTCATCAATATTGGCCCAGATTCAGTAAGCAATTGCGCCTGCGTAACCAAAGTTACGCAGCGCAATTGCTGACTTGCGCCGGCGTAACGAGTTCTCCTGATTCAGAGAACTCCTTACGCCGACTGCAGCCTAAAATCTGCGTGGCATAAGGCTCTTATGCCACGCAGATTTTAGGCTGCATTCTTGCGATGACCGCTAGGGGGCGTTCCCATTGTGGTCAGTGTATAGTATGCAAATTGCATACTTACGCCGATTCACAATCGTTGCGCGAGCCCTGCGTACACAAGTTACGTCGTTTCCGTACGGCGTGTTTAGCGTAAGGCTGCCCCTTCTAATAGCAGGGGCAGCCAATGCTAAACTATACCCGGCGTTCCCGCGTCGCGACGTTCGAATTTTACGTCGTTTGCGTAAGTGAATCGTGAATGGCGCTGGACGCCATTCACGTTCACTTTGAAGCAAATGACGTCCTTGCGACGTCATTTGCCACAATGCACGTCGGGAAAGTTTCCTGACGGAGCATGCGCTCTACGCTCGGCGCGGGAGCGCGCCTAATTTAAATGATTCCCGCCCCCGGCGGGATCATTTACATTGCGCGCGCTTACGCCGGGCAATTTTGCCGGCGCGCCCTCGCAATTTACGGAGCTACTGCTCCGTGAATCGAGGGCAGCGCAAAATATTTGCGGGGGCGCAGGGCAAAATCGTTGCCCTGCGCCTCCGCAAATAGAGCGCAATTCTTTCTGAATCCGGGCCTTTGTTTCTGGACATCCAGAAATATAAATCTCCTGGTTCGGGAAGAGAAGTTCCTTTATGTAAGTGGCAGGAGACTTGAACAGATGGGAGTTTTCCCTTGCCGCATGCTGAAACCTTGCCAGTCATTGTTTCGGCGGAAGTCATTCGGAGTTTGGTTGATGCGTGCGGATGGAAGAATCGCTCATTTCTAAAAATAGAAAAAAAATTGACTTTTCCTGATAAAGATAACACAGCGCGTTCCAAAGGGGCCAAACAGAGATTTCCTCCTGTAAAAACGAAGTTCTATAGAGCGCCCCCACATGGAGAAGGGCAGTATGCACAACTTTCTAGGTATATAGCTGGATTCAGGATGGCGGGCGCACAGTTGCGGCGGCGTAGCGTATGGCATTTACACTACGCCGCCTTAAGTTTGCAAGGCAAGTACTGTATTCACAAAGTACTTGCCTGCTAAGTTACGGCGGCGTATCGTAAATCGGGCGGGCGTAATGGCGCCTAATTCAAATTTAGCTGAGGGGGCGTGTTTTATGGTAATGGGGGGTGACCTTACGTGATTGACGTATTTTACGAACGGCGCATGCGCCGTCCGCCTACATATCCCAGTGTGCATTGCGGCAAAGTACGCCGCACGGCCCTATTGCTTTCGACGTGGACGTAAATGACGTAAATCGCTATTCACGGAACGACTTACGCAAACAACATAAAATTTTCGAATTTCGACGCGGGAACGACAGCCATACTTAACATTACTATTCCAGCTGGAATATCTTTAGGCCTGATAATGCGTTACGTAAACGGCGTATCTGTACTGCGTCGGCCGGGCGTACGTTCGTGAATAGGCGTATCTAGTGATTTACATATTCTACGCCGACCGCAATTGAAGCGCCACCTAGCGGTCAGCCTAAAAATTACACTTTAGGATACGACGGCGTAAGACACTTACGCCGCTCGTATCTGAGCCTAATTTAAGCGTATCTGGTTTCCAGAATACGCTTAAATTAGCGCCGGCGCACATTCAGACTTAGGCTGGCGTATATATACTGATACGCCGGCCTAAGTCTTTCTGAATCCACCTAAAAATTTTACAATTTAACTCCTTCAATACCGGGCACATATACACCTTCCTGCCCAGGACAATTTTCAGCTTTCAGCACTGTTGCACTTTGAATGACAATTGCGTGGTCGTGCTACACTGTACCCTAAAAAAAATGTATAATTTTGTTCCCACAAATAGAGCTTTCTTTTGGTCCTTTTTTTTTTTTTTGTAAAATTGTTTTTTATTAAGTTTTCAAAACACATATACAATAACAGGCCACATATGTGACCAACATTGACCGGTTAAAACACAGAGACCGGTGTACAGAACCCAAACATGAAAAAAACTGAAGGGAGGAAAGGAAAAAAAAAAAGAAGAAAAAAAAAAAAAAGGGGGGGGGGGAAGAGGGGGGAGGGGGGGGGGGAAGGAATGGGGGGACCGAAGTGCTCACATTGAACCCCGTCAGCAGGTGCTGAACGGGCTAGGATGGATGGAAATGACGATATGGGTCAGAGCACAACCGATCCCCCCCATACAATATACCTGGGACTCTTCCACCTACACCCAGCTCCAGTGCCAAATCCAAAGACGTATGGCCCCATTCTCTCTCAAGGCGCCCATCCATAGCATTAGCTTACCCCAAGATCCTCCATAGACCTGAATCGTCCCCCCTATGCGTGCGGGTCGTAGTTCTCCCCAGTTTCTCCCATTCAGGATTCCCCGACCACTGTAGCTGCCAGGCACTGAACTTCTCCATTGATGTGACTTAGTCTGATACCGTGTCTGTGGAGGCCATCCAACCCCCCCACACCTTATCGAACTTGGTCAATGCCCCTCTACTCAAGTATGTGGCTTTGTAAAATGGGATGGCTTTGTTGACTAATACCTTCCAGGCTGTCACCGTCGGGGCAGAGGAACTTTTCTAAGAAAGAATGATTCGTTTCTTAGCATAGAAGAGCACAAGAATGAGAAGCGTCCTTACAGCCCTAGTCGTCGCTAGGGGTTCGACCAAAAGTAGCAAGCACACCTCTACAGTCATGGGAATTGAAATAGTAGTGACCGACCGGATGCAATCTACCACTGCCTGCCAGTACGCCTGAATCTGGGGGCACTCCCAAAAAATATGCATAAAATCGGCAGTAGGCGCGGAGCACCGCCAGCAGGCCGATCCCTGACCCCTGAACATTCTAGCCAGCCTGGCAGGAGTCAGGTACGCCCTATGTAGGAACTTGTAATGTATAAGTCTGTCTCTTGTAGAGACTAAGGCCTGGAAAGCCGCCCCCCAGACATCGTCCCAGTCGTCCCTGTCCAATCCCGTGGTCACCGAGTCCCAAGCACGCCTACAAGGCGACAGCAACCCGGTGGTCTCGGGGAAAAGGTCTTTATAGAGGCTGGAAACCTCCTTGGGAAGTGGTTCACTACGAGCCAGTGACTCCAGGTCCCCAGACTCCAGAACCAACGGATTCCCTCCGAACTGTGCCTGAAACGCATGGCGCAATTGTAGGTATCTAAAAAAATGGGTATTGGGTAGGTCATGTCGCGTTTTCAAGTCATCAAACGTCCTTAAGGTACCATTTACTACAACATGGCTCAAGGTCTTAATCCCGTAGGCCGTCCATACCACCGGATCCGGGTAGTCCAGAAAGTGGACCAAGTTGGGGTTTCTCCATAGGGGCGCGTGGGGGGAGAAGGTAGCACGATCAGTAGGTCTTAATGCTTGCGCCACGACCCATGCTCTGATCACTGAATCACTCTGCGCCACGACCCATCGCTCTGATCACTGATCATGGAAGGCGTTAAGGGGTATGGGGCCCTCGGGCCCCTGTAGACTAACCGGGAGAGTGCCTCATAGGAGCCCACGCAAGCAGCTTCCAGCGACACCGCGGCATCATCCGGAGCAGAAGTCAGCCAACGGTGTGCTACCGTCAACTGGCCGGCCAGGAAATATTTAGAAAAATTGGGCACCGCCAGGCCTCCCTCCCCCATGGCTGTTGGAGAATGGTCAACTTAAGGCGGGGTGAACTACCCTGCCACAGGAAAGAGGATATCATGCCATCTATGGCCTTGAAAACCGTCTTTGGTATCCACACTGGGGCGTTCCTAAGCGTATAGAGCAGGAGAGGAAGGATCTTCATTTTAAGAAGATTAACCCTACCTATGAGGGACAGGGGGAGATTTTTCCAGGAGTTCAATTTTTTGGAGACGACATTCAGCAATGGGGACACGTTAAGTTCAATAAAGTTCGTTACAGAGTTAGTAATCTGTAGCCCCAAGTACCTAATTTGGGTCACCCACTGTAGGGGGTTTGAGGGGTCGGCCCCTCCAGGGGACACATGGGAGCGGAGTGGGAGGATTTTGGATTTGGTCCAGTTGACTTTGAGGCCGGATACCTCAGTAAATTTGCCCATCAGTGACAGTGCGGCATGTAAAGAGGGGCCAGTATCCCCCAGAAATAAAACCAGGTCGTCCGCATAAAGAGTTACCGACTCAGTCAAAGTTCCCACCCTGATACCCTGGATTAGGGGCGAAGATCTCAACGCAATCGCCAAGGGTTCCATCACCAGGGCAAACAGGCCCGGTGACAGGGGACAACCCTGCCTGGTGCCCCTGGATACTGGAAAGGCGCCCGATACCTCGCCATTCAGACGAATTGCCGCCACTGGTCTATCATACAGCAACGATATCCATTTGAGAAATACAGGCCCAAAGCCCATACGCTCCAGCACCCGCGTCATGTAGTCTTTTGGTCCTTTTTGATCACCTCTGCGATTTTTATTTTCTGCAAAAAAAAAAAAAAAAGACAGAAAAAACATTATTTTTGTTTCAGACAGAAAAATTGGTAAATGAGTATGTTTTCTCCTTCACGGATAGGCACTGACGGGCACTGATAAGGCGGCACTGACGGGCACCAATGAGGTGGCACTGATGAGGTGGCATTGATGGGCACTGATGATGGGCACTAATATGCGGCACTGATAGGTAGCACTGATATGCAGCACCGATGGGCACTGATAGGCGGCACGGATGGGCACAGATAGGCGGCATGGATGGGAACGGATAGGTGGCATGGATGGGCGCGGATAAGTGGCACGGATGGGCACCGATAGGCGGCACGGGAGGGCACTGATAGGCGGCATGGATGGGCACGGATAGGTGGCATGGATGGGCGCGGATAAGGGGCATGGATGGGCACTGATAGGCGGCACCGGAGGGCACTGATAGGTGGCACGGATGGGCACTGATAGGTGGCATTGATGTACTGTAATGTATTGTACTGATGGATGCTAATCAGTGCCAAAACAATAATGCCTGCCAATCAGTGATGCCCATTGTGGGCACTGATTGGCATCCATTGTGGGTACTGATTGGTATACATTAGGGGCACTGATTGGCATCCCTGGTGGTCTAGGGTGGCATACCTGGTGTTGGACATCCCCCCCCCTTTTTTCTTTGTTCGTCAGCACCCAAAGCCCCCACTCCCGCTTCTCAATTAGCTGCTGCCCCCCCGCTCCTCAATTCACGGCAGCCCCCTTCCCCGCTTCTCAATTAGCGGCGACAACCCCCCGATTCTCAATTAGCGGCGGCAGCCCCCCGCTTCTCAATTCACGGCAGCCCCCCCCTCGCTTCTCAATTAGCGGCGGCAGCCCCCCGCTTCGCAATTCGCGGCAGCCCCCCCCTCGCTTCTCAATTTGAGGCACCCCCCCGCTTCTCAATCAATTTGCGGCAGCCCCCCCTCGCTTCTCAATTTGAGGCAGCCCCCCCCGCTTCTCAATTTGTGGCAGCCCCCCCCCCGCTTCTCAATTTGAGGCAGTCCCCCCCTCGCTTCTCAATTTGAGGCAGCCCCCCCCGCTTCTCAATTCGCGGCAGCCCCCCCCCCCCCCGCTTCTCAATTTGAGGCAGTCCCCCCCTCGCTTCTCAATTTGAGGCACCCCCCCGCTTCTCAATTTGCGGCAGTCCCCCCTCGCTTCTCAATTTGAGGCAGCCCCCCCGCTTCTCAATTCGCGGCAGCCCCCCCCCGCTTCTCAATTTGCGGCAGCCCCCCCTCGCTTCTCAATTTGAGGCAGTCCCCCCCTCGCTTCTCAATTTGAGGCACCCCCCCGCTTCTCAATTTGCGGCAGCCCCCCCTCGCTTCTCAATTTGAGGCGGCAGCACGCCCCTCGCTTCTCAATTCGCGGCAGCCCCCCCCCTCGCTTCTCAATTTGAGGCGGCAGCACGCCCCCTGCCTGAAGCTGCGTAAGGGGCCCCATAATTCCTGATGGCGGCCCTGTCCAGGGGTGTCCATGTTTGTTCTTCCAGTGTAAAGCTCGATGTATCCAGTCGCAGGTGTCGCTCGTGCGCCTCTGCACTTTATAAAATGCCAATAAATACAATTTATAACCAAAGCAAGACATGAAAGTGTCACGGAGTTTATGGTGATCTCTCTAAACATCTCAGCGTCCTGCGACACCGGGGCGGCACGTTAATGGAGCCTCGTATAATATGGAAACCGCATTAAGCCGTAAAGTGTTCCAGCACATTGTGTGCCGGTGTCTGTGCCGCTCACATCTGCGGCTTTATAGGACGGAGTGCAGGTGTCGATCGGTTTATGGCGCACCTGGAGGATAAAAGCTTTACATGGGCGAATAATTAAGTGCTGACACTGAGTCACAGAGCGCCTTCTTGTCACTCCATGACTTGTCAGAACTTGTGCTTCCTTACAAGTAAAAGAGATTGTGAGCTCTTCTCCCCTCCCCTCCCCCTCCTCCGCTGGATGGAAAAATAAACACACAGTTGTGCTCATAAGTTTACACACCCTGGCAGAATTTATGATTTCTTGGCCATTTTTCAGAGAATAAGGCTCGGATTCAGAAAGCACTTACGCTGACGTATCTCGATATACGCAGCGTAAGTGTAAATTTGCGCCGTCGTATCTGTGCGCCGTACCCACAGAACTAGATACGTCTGAAAATAGGCTTCTTCCGACCGACGTAACTTTCCTACGCTGGCGTATCGTGGACGCATATTTACGCTGGACGCATCTTGCGCTCCCATTGATTTCCTATTCAAATATGCAAATGAGGGAGATGCGCCGATTCACAAATGTACGTGCGCCCGGCGCAGGCTACACGCAGTGCGCATAAGTTGTACGTCCGGCCTAAAGTTACCCCCTCATAAAGCAGGTGTAACTCAGCAACAGACGTGCACAGGTCAGCTGGAGAGCAGCTATAGCAGCACCGTTACGGACGAGCTGAGCAACCACACTTGCAGGACAACACATCTGTATGCCAACATGTATGCCAACATGCCAGGGGCAGCCATGGTCATAGCACTACTGTGTCCCCAGGCACGTAGGAGGGTACGGGAGAAGATATACCGCACGCGCATGAACATCTTTGGCATGGGGAATCAGAGGTGTATCGCATCATCAGATTCAGCCCTGCTGCCATCTTGGAATTAACCACAGCCCTGCAGGATGAAATCACCAGCCAGACACACCGCTCACATGCAGTGCAGCCACTGGTCAAGGTACTGGCAACACTCCATTTCCTTGCAAGTGGATCTTTCCAACGTACAAGTGGAGTCGTGGCTGAGATGTCACAATCCACCATGAGCAGATGTGTGCACCAGGTTGTCCTCGCAATCCTCTGACGCATGTCCCACCACATCATCAAACCCACCCATGAGCACCTGCGGCAGAAGGCAATGCAGGATTTCTACAGAATTGCCAGATTCCCACGCACCGTGGGGGCCATTGATTGCACCCATGTGGCACTATGGCCCCCCCGTGCCACCGAGCACATATACCACAATCGTAAGCATTGGCATTCCATCAACGTACAGGTGATAGCCGATGCCCAATGCCTCATATGGCACGGCCGTGCCAAACATCCAGGGTCCAGCCATGACAGCTACATATACCATCAAAGCGACATCCCAACAGAATTTGAACAGAACATGTATGGGGACAGCTGGCTGGTTGGTGAGTGACATGGGAGTCAGGCATGACTGTCCAACCCCATGATGCAGACATCACAAGGGGCACATGCACGACTAACATCCTCCTGTCTTTTCCCTTCCAGGTGACGCAGCATATGCACTTGGGCCCCATCTCATGACTCCATTCCGGAACCCCCAAACCCCAGGAGAGGAAAACTACAATGCTGCACACATACGTACCCGTGCAGTGGTGGAACACACATTTGGCCTCCTGAAGTCCCGTTTCCGATGCCTGGTAAAGTCCGGGGGTACCCTGTTTTATTCACCAAACTTTGTGTGCCAGATCATCGGTGCATGTTGCGTGCTGCACAACTACGCCATGAGAAAGGGCCTGGAGATTGACATACGTGATGACCTGACCCCCGAACCCGACAGTCCCCTCCTGCCCGAGGCTACCCCGTCTGCTGAAGGAACAGCAGTCAGGAGATGCCTCACAGAAGACATCTTTGCACGTTAAACACACACATTCAGCATGGCACAAAGAGAATGCACGCATGCACACCACTGTGGTCCCTAGCACACACACACCACATCCACCTCACATTGGATTAGCCCAAGTCCACCATGCTGGACTTGGGAGGAGCAATGCCACGCCAAGGCCCCAATGGTGTCGCTGTCCATTCATACCACATTCACACGGTCGTGGGGATAACCTCTCCCTGACGACCCAGGGTGACACGCCTTGCTGGCAGGTATGTCACCCACACATTCACACACCAGTCACACTGTAGCCTGCACTCCTCACCGTGTGCATACACTACAAAAAGAAAAAATCTCATAACCTGAGCATAAAATAAAAAGAAAAAATCTCATAACCTGAGCATAAAATGAAAAGAAAAAAACTCATAACCTGAGCATAAAATGAAAAGAAAAAAACTCATAACCTGAGCATAAAATAAAAAGAAAAAAACTCATAACCTGAGCATAAAATAAAAAGAAAAAAACTCATAACCTGAGCATAAAATAAAAAGAAAAAAACTCATAACCTGAGCATAAAATAAAAAGAAAAAAACTCATAACCTGAGCATAAAATAAAAAGAAAAAAACTGGCACTCATTTGCCCTGTCCTGGGCTACGCCTGGTGCCAAGGCTCCTGCTCCTCAGTTGCCTGGGGGGAGCCTCGGGTGGGGGGGGGTGGTGCATCTGGAGGAGGATCATTCCCCGGTCTCTCCCTGGCTGGCTGCCTGCCCTCCAATGCCAGGGCAATGCGGGTGAGGATTGCATTTGTCTCCGCCTGCATCCGCAGCTGGCGGGTGGTGGTGAGCTGCTGGTGGCGCCTCCTCTGCCTCCCCTTCACCTCGATGGCAGCTGTATTCGCCTGTACGGCCACTGCCAGGCTCCTCCCCTCCACCTCGATGGCAGCTGTATTCGCCTGGACAGCCACTGCAAGGCTCCTGACCTCTGCCACAAGGCCTGATGCAAATTAGCTATTTCCGAAGATCCACAAACGCATTTTTTTACGTTGTTTCCGTTCGGCTTTTTACCGGCGTATAGTTAAAGCTGCTATATGGTGGCGTACTCAATGTTAAGTATGGCCGTCGTTCCTGCGTATAATTTTGAAAATGTTACGTCGTTTGTGTAAGTCGTCCGTGAATGGGGCTCGACGCCATTTACGTTCACGTCGAAACTAATGACGTCCTTGCGACGTCATTTGGAGCAATGCACCCCGGGAGTTTTTACAGATGGCGCATGCGCAGTTCGTTCGGCGCGGAGACGCGCTTCATTTAAATAAAACACGCCCCCTACCCTCTGAATTTGAATTCCGCGCCCTTACGCCGTGAGAGATACGGTACGCCGCGGTAACTTATGACACGGATTTGTTGAGGATTCAAACCAACTCAAAGTAAGTTACAGCGGTGTAGCGTATCTTACATACGCTGCGCCCAGC
Organism: Rana temporaria; assembly: GCF_905171775.1. Classification (NCBI taxonomy): domain Eukaryota; kingdom Metazoa; phylum Chordata; class Amphibia; order Anura; family Ranidae; genus Rana; species Rana temporaria. The sequence goes on from NC_053494.1 coordinate 209,813,386, forward strand.
GCAGATGTATGTGGATCTGCCCCACAGTGTGTAGAGGATATATATGCATCCCAGGTGTTGTATATATATTTATACACTGTATTCAGTTTAGATAGATCCGTTCCTGTATGCTCTTCCTAATATACTGACAGGCAGGCAGGTGATTGTGCTAGCTGCAGTATTTTCACTTAGTGTACTGTGTCCTCTGCACAGTGTGCACCTAAAGCTACCTGACTACAATTGCTGGTGTTCTCATACAAATACCACAGGCAGGGACCTGCAAGTATTTTGATTTACAGTCCCTGGCCCGGATTCAGAAAGCACTTACGCCGACGTATCTTTCTATACGCCGCGTAAGTGCACTGATGCGCCGTCGTATCTATGTGCCTGATTCTTAGAGCAGCCCATTGAAACAGGTTACACTTATCAGATATAATAAAAATAATAATAATAATAATAATAATAATAATAATAATAATAAAAAAAAAAAATAATAATAATAATATAATAATAATAAAAATATATATATATAATACAAACAATTACTGCTGCGCTTAAAATTTATTAAGAGTCCAAAAAAGACATTAATTACATGTTACATGTTCCAAATATCAGCAGTTTCGGGCAAAGTACAAACACCCTTCTTCAGGCTGGAACATCATGTTCTGGCCTGAAGGACGTTTTGTACTTTGCCCGAAACTGCTGATATTTGGAACATGTAACATGTAATTAATGTATTTTTTGGACTCTTAATAAATTTTAAGCGCAGCAGTAATTGTTTGTATTATATATATATATGTGACAAGTGGGGTAATCTGATTGCTTTCCACTTTGTCTTGAACCGTTTTGCTGTTCACCACACCGGCTTTGTATATACTGGGGCAGATTCATCAATAGATACGACGGCGGATCTCATGATCCGCCGTCGTATCTGTGAGACCCGACGGTCGGATCTGTGAGATCCCACGGTCGGAGCTATGCGACTGATTCATAAGAATCAGTTCCGCATAGATCTCCCTTGGATCCGACTGGTGTAAGTGACTTACACCAGTCGAATCTTAGGCTGTAATCTCCCGCCGGCCACTAGGTGTCGTTGCGATTTTTTACCCGTCGCATATGCAAATGAGGAAAACCGCCGATTCACGTCCGTACGCCCGCCCGTCGCTCGTTTTCTACGTCGTTTGCGTTCGGGTTTTTCCGGCGGATAGCTACCCCTGCTTCTATGAGGGGTAGCTAATGTTAAGTATGGCCGACGTTCCCGCGCCGATTTTTAAATTTTCTACGTCGTTTGCGTACCGCGATCGGGAATACCGATGGCCGCAAACGACGTACCCGCCGCATTTGGAGCGGCGCATTTGGAGCATGCGCACTGGGCTTTTTCGCCCCGGCGCATGCGCAGTTAAATCGGCGCGGGAACGCGCCTGATTTAAATTGTACACTCCCCCTAGCCGCGGAATTTGCATTCCGCCGGGGGGAGTTAGGATCCGACGGTGCAGTTTGCGAGGTAAGTGCTTTATGAATCATGCACTAGCCTCGCAAAATTGCGCCGGCGGATCGTAAATCAGATAGATTACGCGGATCTAAAGATCCGCTAATCTATCTGAATCCGGCCCACTGTATATACACACACTATTAGGTGGATTCAGAAAGACTTAGGCCGGCGTATCAGTAGATACGCCGGCCTAAGTCTGAATTTGCGCCGGCGCTAATTTAAGCGTATTCTGGAAACCAGATACGCTTAAATTAGACTCAGATACGAGCGGTGTAAGTGTCTTACACCGTCGTATCCTAAAGTGTAATTTTTAGGCTGACCGCTAGGTGGCGCTTCCATTGCATAGAATATGTAAATCACTAGATACGCCTATTCACGAACGTACGCCCGGCCGACGCAGTACAGATATGCCGTTTACGTAACGCATTATCAGGCCTAAAGTTATTCCATCAAATAGCTGGAATAGTAATGTTAAGTATGGTCATCGTTCCCGCGCCGAAATTCGAAAATTTTACGTCGTTTGCGTAAGTCGTCCGTGAATAGGGATTTACGTCATTTACGTCCACGTCGAAACCAATAGGACCGTGCGGCGTACTTTGCCGCAATGCACACTGGGATATGTAGGCGGACGTGCATGCGCTGTTCGTAAAATACGTCAATCACGTAAGGTCACCCCCCATTACCATAAAACACGCCCCCTCAGCTAAATTTGAATTAGGCGCCATTACACCCGCCCGATTTACGCTACGCCGCCGTAACTTAGAAGGCAAGTACTTTGTGAATCATGTACTTGCCTCGCTAACTTACGGCGGCGTAGTGTAAACACGATACACTACGACGCCGCAACGATACGCCTGCCTACCTGAATCTAGCTATATATTCCCAAAAGTATTGGGACGCCTGCCTTTAGACGCCCATGACCTTTAATGGCATCCCAGTCTTAGTCCGTAGGGTTCAATATTAGGTTGGCTCCGCCCTTTGCCACTATAACAGCTTCACCTCTTCTGGGAAGGCCGTCCACAAGGTTTAGGAGTGTGTCTATGGGAATGTTTGACCATTCTTCCAGAAGCGCATTTGTGAGGTCAGGCACTGATGTTGGATGAGAAGGCCTGGCTTACAGTCTCCACTCTAATTCATCCTAAAGGTCTTCTATCGGGTTGGGGTCAGGACTCTGTGCAGGTCAGTCAAGTTCCTCTACCCCAAACTCGCTCTTCCATGTCTCAATGGACTTTGCTTTGTGCACTTGTGCACAGTCATGTTGGAACAGGACGTGGCCGTCCCCAAACTGTTCCCACAAAGTTGGGAGCGTGAAATTGTCCAAAATGTCTTGGTATGCTGACGCTTTAAGAGTAGGGATTAGCCGAACACCCCCCCCCCCCCCGTTCGGTTCTCACCAGAACCTTCGAACGGACCGAACGTGCGGGCGGACATTTAGAACCCCATTGACGTCAATGGGACTCGAACGTTCAAATTCAAAAGTGCTAATTTTAAAGCCTAATATGCAAGTTATTGTCGGAAAACGGGTTTGAGAACCCGGGTCTTGCCCCAGGGAACATGTATCAATGGAAAAAAAAGTTTTAAAAACAGTATTTTTTTCTGGAGCAGTGATTTTAATGATGCTTAAAGTGAAAAAAAAAATGAAAAATTCCTTTAAATATCGTACCTGCTGGGTGTCTATAGTATGCCTGTGAAGTGGCACGTGTTTAGAACTGTCCCTGCATAAAATGAGATTTATATAAGAAAAAAGTAATTTAAAACTGCTTGTGGCTTTAATGTAATGTTTGGTCCCTGCAATATGGATGAAAATCATTGAGAAAAATAGCATGAGTTTCCCCGCCACCTCCCCTCAGGTCATTACAACCCCCTTTGGCCCTATATACTTTGAACAGCAGTATACAGGCGGTGCAAACAAGACAGGGACTGTAGATTTGTTGTTAAGTAAAATCTGTTTGTAATTTTGAACTGGTACTTTTTTAAAGTGTAGCTTCAGCCATAAAATCTATTTTTAAGCTTTTCTGAAAACATAGAGAAGGGTTATCACCCCTGTAAACATTTGTTTTGCTGTCTATGTGCATCTGTTCAGAAGATTGCAATTCACTTTCTGTCCCAATGACAAATGATTTTTTGAAAATTTGGGTTTTTTAGTGAAACAAGGATTGGTGATAAAGCATCAGTGGACAGGAGACACCTCTTACAGAAGAGAATTTCCCTTCCTAGGGGTAGATTTCCTCTCACTTCCTGTTGTCTCCTTCCGTTTGCAAGTAGGAGTCGTTTGTAAGTTGGATGTTTGAAAATGGGGGCCTGCCGTATATACTCTGCAGAAATTTGGGCCCTAGGTGTTGGTGTTGCCACAAAACTGTAAGCCCTCACAGTTTGTCTTGGTGGGCACTGGAAAGCCCTGCTGTGTGAACTATTATATCAAGAATTGTAATTACATGCCATTGTTGAACAGTGGTAGAAAAATTGGGCCTTTGGTGCTGGCGCTGGTGCCACAACTCTGTAAGCCCTCAGTTACTCTTGGTGGGCACAGGAATGGGCACTGCTGTGAAATATTAGATCAAAAAGTTTTAATACATGCCCCTGTTGAACAGGGGCAGAAAAATTGGGCCTTTGTTGGTGGTGGTGGTGGTGGTGCTGATGCCACAACTCTGTAAGCCCTCACAGTTACTCTTGGTGGACACAGAAATGGGCCCTGCTGTGAAATATTAGATCAATAATTGTAATTACATGCCCCTGTTGAACAGGGGCTGAAAAATTGGGCCTTTGTTGGTGGGGGTGCTGGTGCCACAACACTGCAACCCCTCACAGATACTCTAGTTGGAGCGCAGGAATGAGCCCGCTGCAAAGTATTGCATCAAAAATTTTAATTTCACACCCCTGTTAAACAGGGGCAGAAAAATTAGGCCTTAGGCACTGCTGGCGGTGCCCAGAACCAAAAATGTTCTTACAAGCTATCAGCATGATCATTGAGGAGGAAAAGGATAGTCACTCAGCATAACAGTATAGTCACTCAGCATCAGCATAGCCAGTCTTGAAGGGATCTGACATTTCAAAAAAAAATTATTCAGTTACATCAGCATCAGGTGCTTGGTAGCTGGTGGTGATCCAAGCCTGATTCATTTTTATGAAGGTCAGTCGATCGACCGAGTCGGTGGAGAGGCGCACCCTGTGATCGGTCACAAAGCCTCCAGCAGCACTGAATGTGCGTTCTGAAAGAACGCTGGATGCAGGACAAGCCAGTAGCTCAATTGCGTACTGTGCAAGCTCTGGCCAGTGATCCATCCTCAAGACCCAGTAAGCCAGAGGATTTTCGGTGGGGAAGGTGTCCAAGTCGGATCTTGCCGCTAGGTATTCCCGGACCATGTAAAACAGACGCTGGCGATGGTTGCTGGAACCGGTCAGACCTTGGGGCTGCGGACTAAAAAATTGTCTGAATGCATCGGTCAGGCGGCCACCTTCTCCACCGCTCCTTCTGTGACTGACCGAAGCCTCAGCAAGACGTTGTCCAGGACCAGGATTTTGTAACCCCCCCAGTCTCTGGGAACGCATTGCACAGACCCTTCTGCAAGGCCTCTCGAAGATGTTTCATCTTCTGCTCCCTCTACGCCGGCAAGATAAGGTCCGCAACCTTATTCTTGTAACGTGGATCAAGGAGAGTTGCCAGCCAGTAATGATCCCTCTCCTTGATAGCACGAATATGAGGATCCTTCCGAAGGCTTTGCAGGATCAGGGAGGCCATACAACTTAGGTTTTCTGAGTCACTGAGGACGACTCTATCAGGCGTCCAATCATAGCAGAGGACGGGAAGAGAGGGCGGAAGAAGAGATTGAGGCGCATGGAGGACACTGCCGCCATGACTCGATGCCCCACCTAGACTAAGTAAGTGCCGGGCGGGCGGGGGATGCACACTGGCAGCAGTTGATGGGCACAGTAGCGGCAGTGGATGGGCACACTGGCAGCAATTGATGGGCACAGTAGCGGCGTTTGATGGCACAGTGACGGCAAGTGATGAGCACAGTGTCAGCAATTGATGGGTACAGTAGCTGCGTTTGATGGCACAGTGACGGCGAGTGATGAGCACAGTGGGCCAGATTCTCAAAAGAGTTACGACGGTGTATCTCAGGAAACACCGTCGTATCTCTGTTTTTGGCCCCGGGTATCTATGCGAGTGATTCCTAGAATCATTTTCGCATAGATACGGCCTAGATCCGACAGGTGTAAGTCACTTAGATGTAATTCCACGCTGGCCGCTAGGTGGCGTTTACGTTCAGTTCTCATTTGACTATGCAAATGAGCCTGATACGCCGATTCCCAAACGAATTTGCGCCGCGTAGTCGTCGTTTACGTAAGCGTAAGGCTACCCCTGCTATATGAGGGGTAACCTTACGCCAGTCCGCCGTATGCCATGTTAAGTATGGCGTTGGGTCAGCGTCGTCCTTTTCTGTCGGTTATGTCGTTTTACTAAGTCGTCCGCGAATACGACTTTACGTCAATGACGCTCACGTCGGCGTCATTGACGTTTTCCGTCTAGAGCTGGAGCATGCGCACTGGGCTATTTTTCCGCCCGGCGCATGCGGCGTTCGATCGGCGCGGGGGCGCGCTTAATTTGAATACAAACCGCCCCCTTTGAATTACGCGCCCATACGCCGGGCCATTTACACTACGCCACCGCAAATTACGGAGCAAGTGCTTGGAGAATACGGCACTTGCTCCTGTAAGTAGTGGCGGCGTAGTGTAAATAGCTTACGCAACGCCCCAGCAGGATGTACGGGAATCTGGCCCAGTGTCAGCAATTGATGGGTACAGTAGCTGCGTTTGATGGGACAGTGATGGTGAGTGATGGGCAGTGTCAGCAATTGATGGGTACAGTAGCTGCGTTTGATGGCACAGTGATGGCGAGTGATGGGCAGTGTCAGCAATTGATGGGTACAGTAGCTGCGTTTGATGGCACAGTGATGGTGAGTGATGGGAACAATGTCAGCAATTAATGGGTACATTAGCTGCGTTTGATGGCACAGTGATGAGCAGTTTCAGCAATTGATGGGTACAGTAGCTGCGTTTGAAGGTACAGTGGCGACAATTTATGGGTACAGTGGCTGTGTTTGATGGGCACAGTGGCTGCGTTTGATGGGCACAGTGGCTGCGTTTGATGGGCACAGTGGCTGCGTTTGATGGGCACAGTGGCGGCAATTGATGGGCACAGTAGCTGCGTTTGATAAGCACAGTGGCTGTAATCAGGGCCGCCATCAGGGGGGTACAGGCAGTACACCTGTAAGGGGCCCGGAGGGCAACCCCCTTTCAAAAAAAAAAAAACTGTTTTTAATATATATATATTAAAGGGATCAGAGGTCCCCAGGGCCCCATGTGGCAACCCCCCTTTTTTTTATTTTATGAATGTTTATTTTTTTTTATATATATATATATATATATATATATATATATATATATATATATTTTTTTTTTTTTTTTATTAAAAGGCCCAGAAGTCCCCAGGGCCCCGGATGGCAACCCCCCTTTTTTTAATGTATTTTTTATAAATGTTTTTTTATATATTTTTTTTTTATTAAAGGGCCCAGAGCTTTCTTTTATCTTTTTATTAAAGGGCCCGGAGGTCCTCGGGGCTCCCGGATGGCTACCCCCCTTTTTTTTATAATTTATTTTTACATATATATTTTTCTTTATTTCTTCTTTTTTTTTAGAAAGCCCCCCTTCCCCCCGCTTCTCAATTTCAGGCAACAGCAACCCCCCCCCCCCCCCGGTTCTCTGCTCCAGGGGGCCCATGCCTGAAGCTGTGTAAGGGGCCCCAAAATTCCTGATGGCGGCCCTGGCTGCAATTGATGGTGTGGGGGGGGGGTTTTAGTTTGCGCCCACCCCCACAAATTTTGAGCACCAGCAGCCACTGTTGTAACATGAGAAAGAGTGGAACATTTCATGGTGTATGAATACTTTTTCCACGGCTCTGTATACTTTATAAATCAAGGTTGTGTACTTTTTTGATGCCAGTTTGTGAACAAGAGTTATCCGTGTGAAGCCGTTCTGCCAATGTTCCTGTGATGTCCTCTCCACATTATTTGGCACTTTTCTCTTCGATTACTTTTTTGATAAGCTTAGTTTTTATTTTTTATTTTTAAGTAGACCTAGCACTACAAATAATTATATATATATAGTGCCGGGTCCACTTTAGGTCAAACCAGAAAAAGAAAAAAAGAAAAATTAAGCTCATCAAAAAAGTTCACAATCTTGATTTATATATATATATATATTAAAAAAAAAAATTCTCTTAAACTTTTTATAGCGTCCTCCTGACTTAGCGCTTTCACTTGATCCCCTGCTGCCGGACATTTGATAGCGATAAATGCTATCAACATTTCACTTAGGGTTTCCATTAATTAAATAATGTGTTCTATTTCCTGCCAGCACGGAGGCATGCAGGGGGTCCATTAGCGGAGATCATCTCCTAATCCACCGCTATCAAGATTAATACGGAGGCCTGTTGGACGGTCCATCATCCTCCATGGCCAACTGTGCTGGTGTGGATTGAGGTTTAAGGCTCTGCGACTTGAGCAGCTAAAGACAGCGCAGGCAGCAGAGGGAGGCCATACATAGGCACTCCGCGAGGTTCCGAGTACGGACGAGGAGAGAAATGCTGGCAAATCTTTTAATTCTGCGAAGCAGAAAACGTTTCCAGCAGCTGCTTAGCCGCCGTCTCCGTGACTGTGCCCGCAGGACTCGCGTACTCGATGTCTGCCCACAATCGGGTCACAGAATGGCAAAACGGGGAGAGGTGTGGGTAAACACACCTTCCCCGTTCTTCTGTGTGGCAGTGACACTGATCGTCTGTTCCCTGATATAGGGAACGACGATCAGTGACGTCACACCAACAGCCACGCCCCTACAGTAAGAATCACTCCCTTAGGGCACACTTAACCCCTTCAGCGCCCCCTTGTGGTTAACCCCTTCACTGCCATTGTCATTTTCACAGTAATCAGTGCATTTCTATAGCACTTTTCGCTGTGAAAATGACAATGGTCCCAAAAATGTGTCAAAAGTGTCTGATGTGTCCGCAATAAGGTGGCAGTCACGAAAAAAATCCCTGATCACCGCCATTAGTAGTAAAAAAATCTAAAATATTAATAAAAATGCCATAAAACTATCCCCTATTTTGTAAACGCTATAAATTTGGCGCAAACCAATCGATAAACGCTTATTGCGATTTTTTTTACCAAAAATAGGTAGAAGAATACGTATCGGCCTAAACTAAGGAAAAAATTAAAATTTTTATATATGTTTTTGGGGGATATTTATTACAGCAAAAAGTAAAAAATATTGCATTTTTTTCAAAATTGTCGCTCTATTTTTGTTTATAGCGCAAAAAATAAAAACCGCAGAGGTGATCAAATACCACCAAAAGAAAGCTCTATTTGTGGGGAAAAAAGGATGCCAATTTTGTTTAGGAGCTACGTCGCACGAGCGCGCAATTGTCTGTTAAAGCAACGCAGTGCCGAATTGTAAAAACGCCTTTGGGCATTTAGCAGCATATTGGTCCGGTCCTTAAGTGGTTAAGTGGTTAATGCCCGCATTCTCCACCAAAAAAAAAAAAAAGAAGATGTCCTAATTTTTGCCGAAATTTGGGGAAATGAAAACCCCCTAATGTCTCTCAGTTCCAAGCTTCACCAGAACCCGTCCCGCCAGATGACCAAAAACATGATACAGAATCTCTTGTCTCTTCATAACCAACGAAACAAGTTGTACTCTTGAAAGCAGAAACAAACAAAAAAAAGGTTCTGAGAAACATAAGTAAAGCCCAAGTAAAAATTGAGATTAGGAAAAAAATAAAATCATTTTCCTCTTCTGCTAAATAAGTTATAGAGGAGAGAAGCTGACTTCAGGTTGGGGAGACTTGGCCCGGGGACGGCGGCCTCGCTCCTAGCGCTCTCCTGGAGAACACATCAGAAGTTTAAGCTTCTAACACGCCATCTGTACTTGAATACACATAAGTCCTTTCCGCTTCTTGAAAACAGAATTGAAGGATTGGGAATGACATCTAGAAGTCATTTTTGGCCCGATATCACCGGTGAATCATCACTCCGCGCGTCAGACCCAGCTCGAGGATCAAGAATTCAATTCACATGGGGAGTTTGCATTGGCCGATTCTTTCTGTTCCTCTATTTTGGTTGTTAAAATGTAAAATAAAAGTTCTGCTAGTGGAGAAAAGAGAGACGCTTAAAGCTGAACTCCGGGCATACCGCTAAATACACAGGTGAAATACGCAGACCGGAGCTGTTTTACCTGCTAAAGGACTTTGCGATTTGCATATCCAGTCCTGAGATTTACACAGCTCTGTCACCAGGGCCATCTTAAAGTGGAGGTTCCCCCTAAAAAAAATTCTAACAATACATTGAGAAGACTGATTACACTGCGGGTATGCTGTTTTTTTTTTTTTCCGTACATACCTCGTTATCGCCGTTTCATCCCTCGGCTTCCGGGTATGATTCTTGCTGGACCTAGTTGATTGACGGTCCTCCGACCGGCGCATACTGCGCGTCACGACTTTCCGACAGAAGCCGAACGTCATTGCGCAGGCGCCGTATAGAGTCGGCTCTATACGGCGCCTGCGCAGCGACGTTCGGCTTCTTTCGGAAAGTCGTGACGTCAAGTATGCGTCGGTCGGAGGAACGTCAATCAACTAGGAACGCCCAGACCCACAAGAATCATACCCGGAAGCCGAGGGATGAAACGGCGATATCGAGGTATGTACGGAAAAAACCCCCCAAAAAACAGCATACCCGCAGTGTAATCAGTCTTCTCAATGTATTGTTAGAATTTTTTTTTAGGGGGATCCTCCACTTTAATAGCATCATGGGCCCCTGGGCAAAGTATTGCTCTGGGGCCTCTACAATGATGACAGTGCAGGTATACAGACATCAAGTAGGTAGGAGGCAGACTGCTTCCCCTGTGTATCTATCACTCTCAGTGCTATCATGGGGCCCCTAATTTTGGGACAGCGTGGGCTCAAGGACCAGCTGCTTTGGGGAAAGCAGCTGGGGCCCCTGGGCAGTGCCCAGGTGTGCCCTCTCATTAAGATAGCCCTGTCTGTCACACAGCCATAGGCGTGCGCACAGGGTGTGCCAGGTATGCCCAGGCACACCCTAATGACCCTTTACAGCACAGATTCCCCCTACTTCCCTGGCTCCCTCCTTCCCCCTGCAGTGCTACCAGCTTCCCTCCTCTCCCGCCAGCTGTTGCTGTAAGGATGTTTTAGGATGAGTGGAGGAAGAGGCCGGTGAATATGTAATTGACCATCTCCTTCCCTTTCTGAATAAACATCGCGAGTGATCAGTAGTGTGTGTTTGAGCTTTGGGGTGCACACCCTAATGCAGTGGTTCTCAACCTGGTGGTCGGGACCCCCCCCCCCCTCGGGGGTCGAATGATGATTTGCCAGGGGTCACCGAATCCTGGGCTGTTCCTGAAGCCCGCACCGCTCTCCCATCCTTTTTGCAGCTGTCCAGCAGGGCTGTCCCTGGAGCCTGTGGCTGCCCAGCTGGGCTGTTTCTGGAACAACTAGAGGTCAGCTGACTAGTGATGAATGTGAAGTTGGAGGGACTGGAGGAGACCCTATCTCCTGATTTCGGCATAGGTGTCACTGCTATGAGACACCACAAAGTCAGAGAAACAGTAAAGCCAAAGACACAGTGAGTAACACTACCTGTGATTATAGTTGTCATTAAAAGTTCCCACTACAGTTCTCAGATCAGCAGATGACCTTGATCAAGAGCACCTACGTTGGCATAGCACAACGTCCGAAGCGAGTTGGCTGGGCACACCTATAGCATACACACGGCAGGACTTTTCTGCAGACTTTCCCAACATCACGTGGTTTTACTGCTCTTTACCGCCACCCTTTGGTCAACTTCTGCTATTGTTGGTTGATTTTAACATTGGTTCTGGGCATGTGTATTGGCACTTCGGACAAAAGTCTGATGGATTTCTGTACACACGATAGGACTTTGCACCGTAGGACTTTTGTTGCCGAAAAGTTTGTACGTTTGCAGAGCAAACTTTTGTTCGATGAAAACCGAAAAAGTTTGTCCAATGGAGCGTACACATGGTCGGATTTTTTTTTAGGAAAGTTTGCAGAAAAGTCCGAGCGTGTGCATGCTATGGGTGTGCCCGGCCAACTCCCTTCGGACAAAAATCCAAGGAAAAGTTTGTTTGAAGTCCGATCGTGTGTATAGGCCCATACACACGGTCGGAATTTTTGCCAACAAACTTCAAAATCAGAAAGTTTTCAAAATAGTCCGACCGTGTGTACGCTCCATCGGACAAACTTTTTCGGGTTTCATCGGACAAAAAGTTTGGTCTGCAAATGGACAAACTTTACGTCAACAAGAGTCCGATGGTGCCTAGTTCAACCGTGTGTACAGCAAGCCATCGGACTTTTGTACAAAGTGCAAATACGCATGCTCAGAACCAATGTTAAAATCAACCAACAATAGCAGAAGATAACCAAAGGGTGGCGGTAAAGAGCAGAAAGGAGCAGAAAACCCACGTGATGTTGGGAAAAGTTTGCAGAAAAGTCTGAGCGTGTGTATGCCATGGGTGTGACCGGACAACTCACTTCAGACAAAAATCCAAGGGAAAGTTTGTTTGATGTCCGACCGTGTGTACGAGGCTTAAGGATACATGCAGGAGGCATCTATATCCTTATAGATCAGCACCATGGCAGTAGTTTGAAAAATATGAGAGTGGGTTTACATCCACTTTTAGCCCCATACACACGGTCTGACTTTTTGACAACAAACTTCAAAATGAGCAAGTTTTCAAAAAAATCCGACCATGTGTCCGCTCCATCGGACAAACTTTTTTGGTTTTCATCAGACGAAAGTTCGCTCAGCAAATGGACAAACTTTGCGGCAACAAAAGTCCTACGGTGCAAAGTCCTATCGTGTGTACAGAAGTCCATCAGACTTTTGTCCAAAGTACAAACACACATGCCCAGAACCAATGTTAAAATCAACCAACAATAGCAGAAGTTGACCAAAGGGTGGCGGTAAAGAGCAGAAAAGAGCAGAAAAAACACGTGATGTTGGGAAAGTTTGCAGAAATGTTGATCATAAATGTTGATTAGTTGATTAGTTGATCATAAGCTCAATAATGGCATGCAATGCCAAGCTGCGGTTTCCAAAGCGAGCAAAGTCCTTTCTTGTATTAAGAGAGGTATGGACTCCAGAGACAGAGATATAATTTTGCCCCCCTGTACAAATCATTAGTAAGACCTCATCTGGAATATGCAGTTCAGTTTTGGGTTCCAGTTTTCAAAAAGGATATCGGGGAACTGGAGAAAGTGCAGAGAAGGGCAACCAAACTGATAAGAGGCATGGAGGAGCTCAGCTATGAGGAAAGATTAGAGGAACTGAATTTATTCACTCTTGAGAAGAGAAGAATAAGGGGGGATATGATCAACATGTACAAATATATAAGGGGTCCATACAGTGAACTTGGTGTTGAGTTATTCACTTTACGGTCATCACTGAGGACAAGGGGGCACTCTCTATGTCTAGAGGAAAAGAGATTTCACCTCCAAATACGGAAAGGTTTCTTCACAATAAGGCCTCGTACACACGACCGAACATGTCCCAGTTTCCGTGGACATGTTCGGTCGTGTGTAGGGCCGACCGGACAATTTTCCGGCCTAGTGGACAGGTTTTTCAGCGGACAAAAGTTTCTTAGCATGCTAAGAAACATGTCCACTTCAAAGCTGTCCGTCGGACATGTCCGATGGTCAGTTCGACTCATCAGACATGTCCGCTGGCCCGAAATCCCGTGCACGCGTCAAAGTGATTTGACGCAAGCGTGGAAGCATTGAACTTTCGGGTTCGCGCACGTCGCCGCGTCATCGTCGCCGCTACGTCACCGCTACGTCGCCGCCACGTCACCGCGTTTTCTGTCCGCGGGGAATTTGGTCTGATGGTGTGTACACACATCAGACCAAATTCTCCCAGCAGACATGTCCGATGAAAACGGTCCGCGGTCCGTTTTCATCGGACATGTCTCGTCGTGTGTACGAGGCCTAAGAGATGTGAAAATGTGGAACAGACTCCCTCCAGAGGTGGTTCTGGCCAGCTCAGTAGATTGCTTTAAGAAAGGCCTGGATTCTTTCCTAAATGTACATAATATAACTGAGTACTAAGATTTGTAGGTAAAGTTGATCCGGGGTAAATCCAATTGCCTCTCGGGGGATCAGGACGGAATTTTTTCCCCTGCTGTAGCAAATTGGATCTCATGCTCTGCTGGGGTTTTTTGCCTTCCTCTGGATCAACTGTGGGTATGGAGTTGGGTGTATGGGATTGTACTGTGTTTTTTATTTTGTTTGTTAGTTTTTTTGTGGTTGAACTGGATGGACTTGTGTCTTTTTTCAACCTGACTAACTATGTAACTATGTCCTGCCGTGTGTATGCTATGGGTGTGCCCGGCCAACAAAAATCCACGGAAAAGTTTGTTTGAAGTCCGATCGTTTGTACGAGGCTTTAGACCAGGGGTCTCCAAAATGCGGCACGAGGGCCAGATGTGGCCCTTTGCTAGCCTTTATCTGGCCCTTGGGGCTTTATTCCTCCCACTGATATGAGGCACTATTCTTCCCACTGACACCAACAAGGCGGCACAATTTCTTTCACTGATGCCAATGATGGGATACAATTACTCCTACTAATAGGGGCACTACTCCTTATCCTACTGAATGCAAACTCTGAGGCCATATTTATTCTCACTAATGCTCGGCCCAGGACATTTTCTACCCCCGCTGGCCACAATCCGGCCCTCCTAAAGTCTTAAGGACATCTAACTGGCCCTTTGTTTGAAAAGTTTGCAGACCCCTGCTTTAGACCTTGGCCTTTAAAGTTCAACCAATGGGGTCAAAAAGTAACTTTTCCAGGCCTTAATTCTGCAAAAGATCTGTCAACAAATTCTATGCACGTGCATTTTCAAGTTTTTTCTGCCCAACTTCCACTAAGCTATAACATTTCTTAAAGCATTTGCTTCAAACGGCGGAAAATAAATAAATAACGATTTCTGAAACTTTCCTGTATGTCATATTCCGATGGCCTTCTGCGAAAACCATTTAGGGTAGGTCTACGATGTCTAAGCAGATAAGGATCTTAGCACCCTCCTCTCTCAACCATTACTCACTCACTCTGCGCATTCCGTGCCCTATGTAATGGATCCCTTCGCTGGCGTTCTCCAAAGGATTGCTAGAGATTACATGGGTGTGTAGTTAAAACATGAGCCTCTCCCGTTTCCCTAGAGGGTATCTTTTCTTGAAAGCCATTCAGGAACTTTAGTGAGACTTCATTTCTTTTCATGCGGGCGGCGGGCCTGTCCTTACACTGCTGGCCGGTACCAAAAAAAAAAGAAAAAGAAGCATACTGAGCGCACATAGAAAGCCTTCCACAAACATCTTGGAAGGAACATTGACCTATGGCACAGGCGAGGAATTTGCGTAAATTTTTCTGCATTTTTTTTTCCGAGTGGCCCATCTTGCAGTGAATTGGAATAGACTTGAGGCGTGATTTGGCCTTGTTTGACACATCTACGGCTTGGTGTCTGGCTCCATACTTTCATTGTGCTATTTGTACTTTTGAGGCTGATAAAAAAAAACGTCAACGCCGTACCTGAAAAACAGGCTTGGAGCCAACGATCGCTCTTTCCACATATTGCTCGAAGAAAAGGGCAGATGGAGACTACAATTTACTCAAATAAGTTTTAATAGTTTTCGTATTAAGTTTCTTCAGCTTTCTAAAAACAATCATTTTTTAAACCAGACAAGTAGCTGGATTCAGGATGGCGGGTGCATAGTTGCGGCTGCGTAGCGTATGGCATTTACGCTACGCCGCCGTAAGTTTGCAAGGCAAGTACTGTATTCACAAAGTACTTGCCTGCTAAGTTATGGCGGCGTATCGTAAATCGGGCGGGCGTAATGGCGCCTAATTCAAATTTAGCTGAGGGGGCGTGTTTTATGGTAATGGCTGTGACCTTACGTGATTGACGTATTTTACGAACGGCGCATGCGCCGTCCGCCTACATATCCCAGTGTGCATTGCGGCAAAGTACGCCGCACGGTCCTATTGGTTTCGACGTGGACGTAAATGACGTAAATCCCTATTCACGGACGACTTACGCAAACGACGTAAAATTTTCGAATTTCAACGCGGGAACGACGGCCATACTTAACATTACTATTCCAGCTATTTGATGGAATAACTTTAGGCCTGATAATGCGTTACGTAAACGGCGTATCTGTACTGCGTCGGCCGGGCGTACGTTCGTGAGTAGTAAAACTAGTGATTTACATATTCTACACCGACCGCAATGGAAGCGCCACCTAGCGGCCAGCCTAAAAATTACACTTTAGGATAAGACACGCCGCTCGTATCTGAGCCTAATTTAAGCGTATCTGGTTTCCAGAATACGCTTAAATTAGCGCCGGCGCACATTCAGACTTAGGCTGGCGTATATATACTGATACGCCAGCCTAAGTCTTTCTGAATCCACCTAAAGTACTGCATTTAAAAGCTAAAATAGAGAGAGAGCGAGAGAGAGAGCAGGGGTCTCCAAACTTTCCAAACAGTTTACTGTCCTTCAGACTTTAGGGGGGCCAGACTGTGGCCAGCGGGTGTAGAAAATGTCTCAGACTTGCAGGTCAGTGGGACTTAAAACATTATACAACGCCTGTGGTGAGTAGGATGAGGAATAGCGCCCAATCACTGGTATTAGTGGGAGGTAGAGTGCCTCTTTGTTGGTGTCACTAGATGCCCTATTTGTGGTGTCAGTGGGAGGAATAGTGCCACATCAATGGTGTCAGTGGAAGGAATGGTGCCCCATTGTAAGTACCAGTGAAAATATTAGTGTTGCATGCCAGCGTGCAGAATAGTGCCTGATTAGTGGTATTAGTGGAAGGTATAGTGCCCTTTGTTTGGTATCAGTGGGTGCCCTATTACTGGTGTCAGTGGGAGGAATAGGGCCCCATCAATGGTGTCATTGAAAGGAATAGTACCCCCATTGTAAGTACCAGTGTGAATAATAGTGTTGCATGACAGCATGCAGAATAGTGCCTGATGACTGGTATTAGTGGAAGGTATAGTGCCCTTTGGTTGGTATCAGCGGGTGTCCTTTTACCGGTGTCAGTGGGTGGAATAGTGCCCCATCAATGGTGTCATTGGAAGAACTGGTACCCCATTGGAAGTACCAGTGTGAATAATAGTGCCTCATGTCTGTGGTTAGTAGGATGAGGAATAGTGCCCCATCACTGATATTAGTGGGGGGGAATAGTGCCCCTTTGATAGTATCAGTGGGGTGCCCCTAATGTTAGTGTCAGTGGGAGGAATAGTGCCCTATAAATGGTGCCAGTGGAAGGAATGGTGCTCTAATGGTAATTACAATTGGGTGCCTCATGCCTGTTGTCAAAAGAATGAGGAATAGTGCCCGATCATTGGTTTAAGTGGAAAGAATGGTGCCCCATCAATGGTGTCTGTGGGAAGAATAGTCCCCCATCAATGGTGTCATTGGAAGGAATGGTGACCCGTTGTTAGTACCAACTGGAATAATAGTGCTGCATGCCTGTAGTCAGTAGAGTGAGGAATAGTGTCTGATCACTGGCATTAGCTGGAGGTATAGTGCCCTTCATTGTCAACAGTGCCTCACTGTTGGTATCAGAGAAATGAATTGTGTCAGTGGAAGGAATAGTGCTACATTGTTGGTATCAGTGGGAGGAATAGTGCCCCATTGTTGGTGTCAGTGGGAGGAATAGTGCCCCATTGTTGGTGTCAGTGGGAGGAATAGTGCCCCATTGTTGGTATCAGTGGGAGGAATAGTGCCCCATTGTTGGTATTTGTGAGAGGAATAGAACCCAATCATTGGTGTCAATGGGAGTGATATTGCCCTGTCGTTGGTGTCAATGGGAGGAATAATGCCTCTCCTATATAAACAAAAGAAGAGAATGTGAGTTGTTTTGTAGACCTAACATCCCCGGCGGGGAACACAAAAAGAAGAGGATCTGGACTGCTCTGTTTAAAACCATTACACAGAGTAGGGAAGTATAACCAAATTTTTATTAAAAAAAGAAAAAAAGAAGACCCCTAGGATCACTTTAAAGCGGGGGTTCACCCTAAAAAAAATTCTAACATTGCTTGGAGCCGACCTATGAGACCGACATACCATTTTGCGTACATACCATTTTAGGGCTATTTTCACCCCGGTTTCCCCGTGGGAGTGGGCGCTCCTAATCACAGGCTGTGATTGACATGCTTCCGACCGGCGCATTCTGCGCCTCACGAGTTTCCGAAAGAAGCCGAGCGTCGGTGCACAGGTGCCATATAGAGCCGCACCGACGTTCGGCTTCTTTCGGCAACTCGTGACGCGCAGTATGCGCCGGTCGGAAGCACGTCAATCACAGCCTGTGATTAGGAACGCCCAGTCCAGCGGGGAAGCCGGGGTGAAAATAGCCCTAAAATGGTATGTACGCCAAAAAAAATAAAAACAGCATACTGTCGGTCTCATAGGTCGGCTCCATGCAATGTTAGAATTTTTTTTTTAGGGTGAATCCCCGCTTTAAACTGAATGTTCCGTTGACTTTAAGTGAATCCCTTAGGATATAAACAAAAACACAATTTTAGGTGACACACTCCGTACCACAGATTCCCTACCATTTTCTACCCACCAGCTTAAACATTTCAATCCCCTTTTCAAGTTTTTTTTTGCCCTACGAAGATCAAATCTAATTTAGAATTACAAAACTCCAAAACAATAGAAGAAAATCAGCACCATATAAAAAAAATGGAATATTTCCAGCATATGTAATAATTTGCACATTGAAAAAAAAATGGATCTTGTTGATATTTTTGAGCAACAAAGGAATACAAAAATGTTTTTTTTGGTCTTCTTCAGCAATGGACAAGAATTGCCAGATTCACATCTTAAGAAAAAAAGATGTGACTATCCAAGAGTTTTTGTTCTTATTTATCTGTTTTTACGATCCCATATTTCTTTTGTTACTTGGGATAAAATAATAATAAAAATGTAGACTACTTCATTGTTGGACACAGTGTTTTACAAATTTGGCTCGTTTAATCCAATTAGATCACATGGAATCAGTGACCTTTAAAAAGACACGTGAAGATTTCAGAACAATATACTTTTTAGCCAAATATGACATCATTCTCAAGGAAAGCCTTTGTGAGTTGTTACTTTTTAACAATCCCAATATAGGTTTTCATCATTACTCAGCTGTAATTATATCCCCCATGTACATGTCAATGTCTTTGTAATTACACTTGTAACCGTTGACTTCGCAGTCAGAGATTCGGGATGTCTGTGGAGGACACAGATGTTAGCTCAGCGGTGTACAGTCTTGGAGACCTCCTCACAGTTGGACATTAGAATCCTCTCAGTTATATTCAGTTTCTTCTGTATTAAACCATTAAAGAGATTTTGACACCTTAGATCAGGGGTCTCCAAACTTTCTGAGCAAAGGGCCAGTTTACTGTCCTTTAGACTTTGAGAGGGTCGGAGTGTGGCCAGTGTAAGTATAAAATGCCCTGGCATCCATGTGGGTAAAGAATGCCCTATCATTGATATTAATGGGAGGAAAATTTCCCAATTGTTGGTATTAGGGGAAGAAATAGTGCTCCATCATTGCCGTCATTGGGAGGAATAGGGTCCCCTCATTAGTGTCAGTGGGAGGAATAGTTGTTGGTATCAGGGCAAAGAATTGTGCCTCATCATTAGTGTCAATGGGAAAAATAGGGCCCTGCTTAGTGTCAGTGGGATCAATAGTGCCCTATTGTTGATGTAGAAGGAATAGTGCCCCATTGTTAGTGTAGATGAAATAGTTCAACAAGGAATAATGCCTTGTATCAGTGTGGGAAATAGTGTCTCAAGGGCCTGATAAAGGCAAGCAAAGGGACACATCCGGCCCCTGGGCCGCAGTTTGGAGACCCCTGCCTTAGATAATGAAATAAGATATACTGTAAATACTCGAGTATCAGCCGACCCAAATATAAGCCGAGGCACCTAATTTTACCACAAAAGACTGGGAAAACGTATAAACCTAGGGTAGGAAATGCAGGAGCTACTGTAAGTGGAACAGAGGGTCAGCAATTCCCACTTTCAGTTTCCCTTTGCCCATTTGCAGCCTCACTGTGCCCATCCGCAGCCTCACTGTGCCCATTGCATGCCTCACTGTGCCCATTGCATGCCTCACTGTGCCCATTGGATGCCTCACTGTGCCCATTGCATGCCTCACTGTGCCAATCTGCATACCTGATCTCTGTGTCATGCAGTCCATCTGTGCCTGTCCAGTGTAGCAAAGCCTCCTCCTAGTCCTGGTCTGTGATAGACGGGACACCCAGTTTCCCAGCAGTGAGTCAGTGTTCTGCCTATCACGGACAAGGACGAGGAGGAGGCGGGACTTTGGTACACTGGACGGCCGCCGTCTAACTGCATGACACAGGGGCTGATCAGGTATGCAGATCAGAGGTACTTGAGTATAAGCCGAGGGGGGCTTTTTCAGCACAAAAAAATGTACTGAAATACTCAGCTTATACTAGAGTATATACGGTATATATATATATATTTTGTGGCTTTATTTTTTCATATGCTATATGGCAAAAAGTATATGGACACCTGAGCATCATATCACCAATCCAATTTCTTAGGTTCAAGTGTTTCCGGTCTACAGCATACAAATACATTTTAGACAATTGCGCACTTTCAACCTTGTGGTAACAGTTTGGTGAAGACCCTTTTCTGTTCAAGTATGACTGTGCCCCTGTGTACAAAGCCAGTTCCATAAAGACATGGTTTAATGAGTTTGGTGTGGAGGAACTTGAGTGTCCTTCACAGAGCCCTGACTGAAAACATTGGGGATTATTTGTAATGTGCCCTACTGTGCACTTTGAGATGATATGGAATGCGTATTGCTAACCAGGTCTTATTTGTCCAACACCAGTACCTTGTGGTAACGGTTTGTGGAAGACCCTTTTCTTTTCCATTATGCCTGTGTCACTGTGAACAAACCTAGCTCCATAAAGACATGGATTAATGAGTTTGGTGTGGAGAAACTCAAGTCTCCTTCTCAGAGCCCTGACCTCAACCCTACTGAGCACATTTGGGAAGATTTGGAATGTCTATTGCTAGCCAGGTCTTATTGGTCCAACATCAGTACCTTGTGGCAACAGTTTGGTGAAGATTCTTTTCTGTTCCAGCATGGCCGGGCCCCTGTGTACAAATCCAGCTCCTTAAAGATATGGTTTGATGAGTTAAGTGTGGAGAAACTCGAGTGGCCTTCAAAGAGCCCTGACCTCAACCGGAGTAAGCATCTTTGAGATGATTTGGAATGCATATTGCTAGTCAGGTCTTATTGGTCCAACACCAGTACCTTGTGGTAACAGTTTGTGGAAGACCCTTTTCTTTTCCAGCATCGCTGTGTCACTGCGAACAAACCTAGCTCCATAAAGACATGGATTAATGAGTTTGGTGTGGAGAAACTCAAGTGGCCTTCACAGAGCCCTGACCTCAACCCTACTGAGCACATTTGGGAAGATTTGGAATGTCTATTGCTAGCCAGGTCTTATTGGTCTAATATCAGTACCTTGTAGTAACAGTTTGGTGAAGACCCTTTTCAGTTCCAGCATGGCAGTGCCCCTGTGTACAAATCCAGCTCCATAAAGACATAGTTTGATGAGTTTAGTGTGGAGAAACTCAAGTGGCCTTCACAGAGCCCCGACCTCAACCCGACTAATCACCTTTGGGATGATTTGGAGTGCCTATTGCTAGTCAGGTCTTATTGGTTTAACATCAGTACCTTGTAGACATGTGCACACTGAAATATTTTGTTTCGTAATTTCGTTTTCGTTTTATTTATTTTGCTTTTCGTTAAAAAAAAGCATTCGTCCGAAAATCCAAATTAAGGTCGAATCTGTCATTGAAGGCTTATGGTGTCCGTCGAATGTTCTAAGAAAAAAAAAAAGAAGATTCGACAGAATCTTAAAACGAAAATACCTGAATTTCTGACGAAAATGCATTCGGACAAAAACGAATGCACATGTCTAGTACCTTGTGGTAACAGTTTGGGGAATACCCTTTTCTGTTCCGCCATAGCCTTGCTACCACCCTGTGTACAAAGCCAGCTCCATAAAGACATGGTTTGATGAGTTTGGTTTAGAGAAACTCAAGTGACTTATTGGTCCAACATCATTACCAGACCTCATAATTGGCTTAATGGTTACAAATTCCATACTAATGGCCTTCGAATGAGAAGCCCAAAAAGCTCATATAGGTGTGATGGTCAGGTGGCCACAAATGTTTGGCTATGTGATGCACCTATCTAGTACCTATAAAGGGGTGCATATGGTCGGCAACAATGCTCAAATACACTGCAGCATTTAAGGTAGGATGGCACATCCCTATCTTTTTTTCCTATTCGCCAGGAACCTCTCCCTGTTGCTAATCACTGTCCCTGTCAGACGGGTGTACTATCCCTACACTGCCCACACAATAAGCTTATTTTTTGTGCCCAAGGAAAAAAAAGTCTGGGAGCTTCTGCATTAAAGGATAAGCAGAGGTCTTCTTGGAGAAATTCCTGGCTATGAGCACTATTTCTTTGAACACACAATTCTATCCAAGTCATGCCACTGATGAAAACACATCTCTTGGTGTGGATCACCACATTTTTGTTTCTGAATTATTGCAATCAGCCAGAGCATGGGATGAGTTGTAGACAAGCAATGCAGTGGCAGGTGGTTGAATTGGCTTCCGCCTTTGTCCCCTAGAACTATACCTTTTTTTAAGATGGATTTCTATCAAGAACCCACTTGGATTCAAGCCACGAGAAAAGCATCATACTTTCCAATGCAGGCAGACTTCCACAAGGACTTTGCATATTGCACACCTGTACTGTACCATACTTGACATGTGACCCCTACCCTTCCTCAAGCAGATCGCGCTTTGTAACGGCCCATCTCTCCTTACAATCTAAGCTGCCTTTCCCCCAGCTGGCCTTCATGATACGGGACGGAGCCTATCCATTTCTCATGTAAATGCCCCTGTTGATGAGCACAAAGACTTTAATTCTTTGGCATCTCCTGGAGCGATGGAGGGGTTAAGAGATTGACTGGCCATTTCTGTTCAAGATTTTTATCACGACTGCTTCCACCTGGCCCAGGCAGAAAAGTAGAATTTTAAGGCAGGTCACATGGAATAAAAGGCCTTCTGTTGGCAACAACCCCCCCCCAACCAGGGCAGAATCTGAAAATAAAAACAGTTCAGTAATTATTCTGTTAACATGATCCCCCTTAATGTGTATTAATGCTCAGCTTACATGGCTGGGACTGAGAGTTGCTGTAAGACTATGCCAGGCACTGTGGAAATTGACATTATACTGCTATAATTTATTTGCAGCTGTGAGCTTTCTTGCAGATGTCTCCAATGTGAGTCCTACGCCTTCATCTACAGACAGCAAGTGCTTCGCTGCTTGGCTGCCAGATGGGGCTCATAAAACCCACTGCACTTTGCTGTCTAACCTTTTGCTGAAGCTTCGCTTATGTTATACAGTTGTACCCTGAACTGGGACAATGGTAGATGTTATAAAGAGTTCGTTCAACCTGATCTGAACCTGGCTTTCTATCTTAGGCCCCATGCACACGAGACGCTGGTAAACTCGAGTTCAGAGGCATTTGGGCATTTTTTTCAACTGCCCCTGAACACATTTAATGTTATCCTATGTGTCCATGCACACATTCGCGTTTTTTTGCGTTTTAAAGCAGTTGGGTTTAGGCTCCTTTTTACAGATGCAAAATTTTGGGTTCAGACGCAAACGTTTTTGCGTTTCAAAGCTTTGGGAGGGTCTACAATGTCTTTGTTATGAACGCTGATAGCCGCAAACGCGGTAAAACGCAGCTAAACGCGGCAAAACGCAGCGAAATTCGCGGCAAAAACTGGTGTTTTAAACGACGTTTTTTGCCTTTGAAAACTTGAGTTTACATGTGTTTGCATTTGCTTCTCGTGTGCATGGGGCCTTGCCGGTCTTCCCATCTTGATTTTCATATACCAGAAAAAAAGGACTAGCTGGATTCAGAGAGATTTCGGCGGGCGTAGCGTATCTCAGATACACTACGCCGCCGTAAGTTAGAGCAGCAGGTCCTGTATTCACAAAGAAGTCGCGCTCTAACTTACGGCGGCGTAGTGTAACTGGGCCGGCGTAAGCCCGCCTAATTCAAATGTGTAATATGTGGGCGTGTAGGGCCAGATCCTCAAAAGAGATACTCCGACTTAACTGCTGTTCAGTCTGTGTGTAACTTTGGAAACGATCCTCAAAAGGCTTTTTCCAAAGTTAGACAGAAGATCCGGCATGTGTAATTGAATTACACTGCCGAATCTTAGGATGCAGTACCGCATCCGCCGCTGGGGGCATTTCGAGTCGAAATGCCGTTGCTAGTATGCAAATTAGCACTTAAGGCGATCCACAAAGCTTTCTAGCTTCGTTTTTGCGCCGTAAGTGTTATTTTGCAAGTGTAAAATTAGGGCTGGTTCTACAAAGTGTAAACTAGTCACACCTTGTAAAAGCCCATTCCAGCGACGGCATTTGGTATGCTTTCCCGAGGGAGAACTCCACGGCAATTTGTAAAAACAAAACCGGCATGGGTTCCCCCCCAGGAGCATACCAGGCCCTTAGGTCTGGTATGGGTTGTAAGGGGACCCCCCCTACGCCGAAAAATCGACGTAGGGGTCCCCCTACAATCCATACCAGACCCGTATCCAAAGCACGCTACCCGGCCGGCCAGGAATGGGAGTGGGGACGAGCGAGCGCCCCCCCCCCCCCTCCTGAGCCGTGCCAGGCCGCATGCCCTCAACATGGGGGGGTTGGGTGCTCTGCGGCAGGGGGGCGCACTGCGGGCCCCCCCACCCCAGAGCATCCTGTCCCCATGTTGATGAGGACAGGACCTCTTCCCGACAACCCTTGCCATTGGTTGTCGGGGTCTGCGGGCGGAGGCTTATCGGAATCTGGGAGTCCCCTCAAATAAGGGGGCCCCCAGATACCGGCCCCCCACCCTAAGTGAATGGATATGGGGTACATCGTACCCCTATCCATTCACCTGGAGGCAAAAAGTAAAATTAAGTAAACACACAACACAAGGCTTTTTAAAATATTTTATTTTTCTGCTCCGGAGGCCCCCCCTGTCTTCGTTATTAGCTCAATTACCAGGGGGGGCTTCTTCTTCCGCTCTCCGGGGGCCTTCTCCGCTCTCCGGGGGTCTTCTCCGCTCTCCGGGGGGGCTTCTCCGGACTCCGGGGGGCTTCTTCCATCTTCTCCCCTCTTCCGCTCTTGACTCGGCGAACCCCGGTTCTTCTGCAGCTCTCCGGTGCCTTCTTCTTCAGCGCTGGCTGCCTGCTATGTTTGTGTGTTAGCTCGATTTCAAACAGGCAGCCGGCGCGGTCTTCTGTGGCGTCAGGGTCTTCTCTTCCTTTCTTCCGATGTTGCCTCGTCGCCTGTTGTCGCTGTAATGATGGAAGCGCGCCTTGCATCCGATTTATATAGGCATCACCGTCCCATCATGCTCCGGCAGGTACCCACGTGGTGGGTGCCTACCCACGTGCACCCACCACGTGGGTACCTACCGGAGCATGATGGGACGGTGATGCCTATATAAATGGGATGCAAGGCGCGCTTCCATCATTACAGCGACAACAGGCGACGAGTCAACATCGGAAGAAAGGAAGAGAAGACCCTGACGCCACAGAAGACCGCGCCGGCTGCCTGTTTGAAATCGAGCTAACACACAAACATAGCAGGCAGCCAGCGCTGAAGAAGAAGGCACCGGACATCTGCAGAAGAACCGGGGTTCGCCGAGTCAACAGCGGAAGAGGGGAGAAGATGGAAGAAGCCCCCCGGAGTCCGGAGAAGCCCCCCCCCGGAGAGCGGAGAAGACCCCCGGAGAGCGGAGAAGACCCCCGGAGAGCGGAGAAGGCCCCCGGAGAGCGGAATAAGAAGCCCCCCCTGGTAATTGAGCTAATAACGAAGACAGGGGGGGCCTCCGGAGCAGAAAAATAAAATATTTTAAAAAGCCTTGTGTTGTGTGTTTATTAACTTTTACTTTTTGCCTCCAGGTGAATGGATAGGGGTACGATGTACCCCATATCCATTCACTTAGGGTGGGGGGCCGGTATCTGGGGGCCCCCTTATTTGAGGGGACTCCCAGATTCCGATAAGCCTCCGCCCGCAGACCCCGACAACCAATGGCAAGGGTTGTCGGGAAGAGGTCCTGTCCTCATCAACATGGGGACAGGGTGCTCTGGGGTGGGGGGGCCCGCAGTGTGCCCCCCTGCCCCAGAGCACCTAACCCCCCCATGTTGAGGGCATGCGGCCTGGCACGGCTCAGGAGGGGGGGGCGCTCGCTCGTCCCCACTCCCATTCCTGGCCGGCCGGGTAGCGTGCTTTGGATACGGGTCTGGTATGGATTGTAGGGGGACCCCTACGTCGATTTTTCGGCGTAGGGGGGTCTCCTTACAACCCATAACAGACCTAAGGGCCTGGTATGCTCCTGGGGGGTGAACCCATGCCGGTTTTTTCTTTGAAAATTGGCATGGAGTTCTCCCTCAGGAATGCATGCCGAGCGACGCTGTATTTTTTTTTTTTCCCCGACGCAACTTTTTTAAGCCGTCGCGATCCTCAAAACTCGGCGTAACGTAACCTCGCGCATGCGCAGTACGGCCGGCGCGGGAGCGCGCCTCATTTAAATGGGACTCGCCCCATTTGAATAGGAACGCCTTGCGCCGGCGGAATTTTAGTTACACAGCCTGAAATTTCTAGATAAGTGCTTTGTGGATCAGGCACTTAGGTAGAAACTTTAAGGCAGTGTAACTTAAATTGGATTTTTTAAGTTACGTCAGGTTTTTGTGGATCTGGCCCGTTGTATGTAAATTCATTGTGACCCCACGTAAATGAAGTTTTTTACTAACGGCGCATGCGCCGTCCGTGGACGTATCCCAGTGCGCATGCTCCAAATTACGCCGCAAAGACTCATTGGTTTCGACGTGAACGTAACTTACGCCCAGCCCCATTCATGGACGACTTACGCAAACGACGTAAAACGTGAAAAATTCGACGCGGTCCCGACATCCATACTTAACATTGGCGGCCCCCCCTTTTTGGTGGTTTATCTTTACGCCTGAAAACGCCTTACGTAAACGGCGTATCTTTACTGCGACGGCCGGGAGTACGTTCGTGAATAGGTGTATCTAGCTGATTTACATATTCTAGGCGTAAATCAGCGTACACGACCCTAGCGGCCAGCGTAAATAGGCAGCTAAGATACGACGGCGTAGGAGACTTACGCCGGTCGTATCTTAGCAATATTTAAGCGTATCTCAGTTTGAGAATACGCTTAAATATACAACGGCGGGGATTCGGACTTACGACGGCGTATCTACTGAATAGGGCTGTGCGTAAGTTACGTTTACGTCATAGGCAGTGTTCGACGTATCTTGGGCATTCTAGCCGACCTGATTTTGAGCATGCACACTGGGATACGTCCACGGACGGCGCATGTGACGTTCGTTCGGCCCCTCATTTACATGTGGTCATGGCTCATTGTAATACAACACGCCCACTGCCTTGATAATTTGAATTAGGCGGGCTTACGCCGGCCCACTTACGCTATGCCGCCATAACTTAGGGCGCAAGTTCTTTCTGAATACGGTACTCGCCTCTCTAAGTTACGGCGGTGTAGCGTATATGAGATGCGCTACGCCCGCCGAAAGTTACGCCATTCTTTCTGAATCTGGCCCTCTGTATTCTGAAAGTGCAAAGCATTATCTGAAGGGTGCCTGTGATGAGCGGCCAACTTCCTGTGTTTACAATGCAGGATATTGTAGGGCAGGGGTCACGAGGTGATAGTCACATCCCCCATTCTTGCCTCCTCATTGGGACCCCTGCACCGGGATAGGTTCTTCTGGGATACGCTAGGCACTTTGATTAGGGTCACTGCCATACACATGGGGTACCTTTACCTCAACAGATGACTGAAGTCTAGTTAACTCCGTTGATGTTAATATACACTACCATGTTCACTGATGCATTTAGGAGGGACACACAGAACCAATGTCTTCTCCACCTGTCCAGCACATCTCTGCTACCTCAGTACAGGTGGTCCCCGGGTTACAAACAAGACAGGGACTGTAGGCTTGTTTTTAAGTTGAATCTGTTTGTAACTTGGAACAGGTACATTTTTTAAGGTGTAGCTCCAGCCACAAAAATGGGTTATCACCCCTGTAACATTTGTTTTGCTGTGCCCCTATTCAGAAGCTCTCACCTCACTTTATGTCCCAATGAAAATTGGATTTTGAAAATGTGGGGTTTTTAGGGAAACAAGGATTGGTGATAAAGCATCAGTGGAGACACCTTTTTCCCATGTGTACTCGTACACATGTACGGGATTTCCGACGGGAACTTTTCCCGTCGGAAATCGTGAGGGCAAAGCCGAGAACCTGCTCGGTCAGTCTTCCTCCTTACACACGAGAGGTTTTCCATACAGGGATTACACCCATTGAGTAACTTCAGACCAAGGACAATGTAAATTAAACAGAGTGGCCAGGATTATCATAGCACTTACGCCAACGTATCTACGCCGTGCCCATAGAACTAGATACGCCTGAAAATAGGCTTCCTACGACCAACGTAAGTTTCCTACGCCATCGTATCGTGGGCGCATATTTACGCAAGGGCCATCGTAATCCCATTGATTTACGATTCGAATATGCAAATGAGTGAGATACGCCGATTCACGAACGTACTTGCGCCCGGCACATTAATATACGCGGTTTACGTAAGGCTTACGTCCACCATAAAGTTAAGCCTCATAAAGCAGGTGTAAGTCATGTTAAGGTATGGACCAGGGAACAGCTGTCGTATTTTACGTCGTTTACGTAGTAGTACGTGAGTAGGGCTGGGCGTAGGTTAAGTTCACGTCATAGGCAGTGATTCAACGTATCTTAGGGAGTATTTCCGACGTGATTCTGAGCATGTGCACTGGGATGTGTCCACAGGACGGTGCATGCGCCGTTCGTTCAGCCCATCATTTGCATGGGGTCACGCTTTATTTAATTGGATCACGCCCACTCGCCGCTCTGTGCTACGTCAGCGTAGCGTATATTCGATACTCTACGCCAGCATAACTATGCGCCGAGGTAGGAGAATCCGGGCCAGTGTGTTATACCCTCTCTCTCATTACCATCTCCTCCAGTGTCACGATTCCTGTCCTTGTATAGAATCCAAGTGGGTGACTAGTACTTCATGCAGCAATTATAAAAAAGTAAAAAATAATAATAATGTAAGTGTAAATAATAATGTAAATGAGTAAACCTGGTGCACCTGGTGTTCTGTACGGAATTAAAACTTGCTTCTAATAGCTTGCTTCTCCATTTTCATTAGAAGGCAAGTTTTTGGGTATGTTGGGGCCACCACTCACACGTGATGTTGGCTTGCTCTTGGGTCCATTGATCACAATATTGTTATTACCACATTATATGGTATGTATATATATATATATATATATATATATATATATATATATATATATATATATATATATATATACATCTTTTTTTCACACTTTGGTATTGCACATTTATAGCTTTTTTTGTATTGTTTACTACTTTAATTCTTTCACTTCACACCTTCACATCTGGTAAGGTTGCAGGAGGGAGTGCACAGGCAGCGCCACTACCCTCACTTTCCCACATATTTTTATTTCTACTTACTCCTTTTGGGGTTAGACTTAGGGGGGGCAGCAGCCAGCTTTTACGCTCCTAAGCGCAGGTTTATACACTAATGTTTATACATTATTATTAAGCTTTTGGGTATGGCCATAAATCTTATCTTGAGCTGAAGTCATATACAGTATTTCGCATAATTTTGCAATACAGGAAAAATACACAGTCAAGTAAAGAAATAAGCTTTCTTCTTTAAGTCTCAGTCCCACAGCTGAGCGG
Organism: Rana temporaria; assembly: GCF_905171775.1. NCBI lineage: Eukaryota > Metazoa > Chordata > Amphibia > Anura > Ranidae > Rana > Rana temporaria. The sequence goes on from NC_053494.1 coordinate 209,842,895, forward strand.
CATGTTGGGAAAAAAAAGACGGCAAAGATCTGCAAGTCATGTGTTGGCCTTCACAGTCCCATCCAAGGCAGTTTAATGGGATCATTCAAAACCGCAATGAAAACGCATGGCAACGTGCACTACCACAACACATCTATATGGACATGGCCGTGTGAATGGGCCCTTGGTTTATCATTGCCTGTTTATTTTGTGATTTCTCCAGACTGTAAAGCACCGCGGAATGTTGGCGTTGTGAAAATAAAGCTTAACAACACTAAGTGTAACTCTGTGTTATAGGCCAATAAAAGCCCATGGCTTCCAACATTCCATCCTAAATATGGACTGGATACTTTCCCCACAATTAATGGTATCCATGATTATAATTACAACAGGATAGTATAGGAATGTCTTGAGCGAGACAAAATCATTTGCGGACTCAAGGAATACTGTATATATTTTTCCCCCTGTGAGGGAAACTGGCAAACAGTTAGCTAGGAAAGGGTTGGGGGGTTGCATTTTTGCATTTGTGTGAACCAACCACACTGGAGTTTGACCTATTACACCTTGGTGTGCCGCTCAGGCTCTATCACTGTGTGGTGTGTCTGGATCCCTTGCATCCGCTGCTAGGAGTGCCGGCATAGGATGGAGCTCATCCCAGCTCCTGCTATGACTCAAAGAAAGAAAAGGGAGCGATCCCTATAGCACCACATCCCTGTGGTTCTATGGTCAGTATGAGAGTGGCAACCTCAGCCTGGACTCTGACTAGGCCCTGCGCGTGGCCTGGTTGGAGGCCAGGCTGAGGTTGCCAATCTCATACTGACCATAGAACCACAGGGAACAGCGGCTAGAGGGATCACCCCCTTTTCCTTCTTTTAGTCACACCAGAGTTTGAACTGGATAGACACCTGTCCACTTAACCATTTTAGTACCCATAACCCAGGGGTGCCCAACCTTTTGAAAAGAGCGGGCAATTTAAGCGACTTGGTAACCGGTCATGGGCCACAATGAACGGAGCCGACGGATGCAAATGCAGAGCAGACATAGGCACTCTACTCTATGAGCCCTCCGATCCGATATTCCCAGATGTAAGGATCCCCTTGTTTTTTTTAGGGGGTCAAATTGGAGGTAAGCGGTTGTAAACAGGACACAAGTCCAATTATTATCAACCATGCCCGTAGGTCATGCCCGTAGGTCAGGTCTACGGCTCAGTGCAGGTAACCCATAGATGCACTGCACCTGCATTTTGAAAGCAGCCCAGAGTAACCAGTGCAGAGAACGTATATGCCCATTGCTATTTGATTTGAATTAAAAACTGATTTCGATCTTAACTTCAGAAATCCTACAGGTATGGCCGGCTCTTGCTGTCCTGGAGCGCATTTGGTAACACTCCGCCTGTGACAGGAGCAGGCGCTATACCAGAAGCATCGGCTCTACTCTCTACTGCAGCCGCATGCTTCATCTACCGCCGTCTCAATTCTCAACACAGATTCTCTGGAATGGTGGGTCAGTAACCTGCTGTCAGGATCACTTAGTGTTCTTGCTCCTCATTCTAGCATCTGGGTTTTGGTTGTTGCATTCTCCCTGTCTTTGTCCACCTGCAAGGTGATTGCTGTGGTCAGCCAATTGTTATAAGCAAGCCAATTGTTTGGTTTCATACTTGTGTTAGAGAGTGATACGTGTGTTGTTCCCGATCAAGCTCCCTGTCTGTCTGCCCTGGTTTGCTAGTTTGGATTTCCCTGTGTATGACTTTGGACCGTATTATTGGACTATTCCTTGAACTCAGCCTGCCTTTTACCTGGACTGTCATGGAACCAGGTTATCTGTCTGCTAACCACAAGTATATATTTGCTTTGCTCAGTTCGCATCTGCCCTGGTGTGGTGGCACTATAGCATTGTGTATAAGTCCTAGGGCCAATTGAGTACCGGTAGGCCTGCTTGTCTTCTGAGAAAAGGGACTTCTATAGATAAAGAAACACAGGAGCCAGCTATAGTGTCTGACCACCTGCGATCTGGGCTTGCCGACCCACCATCCCGGAGCAGGAAGTAACGTGCCACATCAGAGGGCTCAGCGGTTGGGCACCCCTGGGGTAGAGTTTCGCATAACAGATTAGTTGTTAGTCAAACTATTACAGCTAGGGTTGTCCCTATACCAATACTAGTATCGGTATCGGGACCGATTCCGAGTTTTTTCGGCGGTAGTCAGACGCCGATACCCCGCCCCGATACACAAATAGAATACTTAACCCCCCCCCTGCGCCGCGCCGCCGCCGCCGACCACCGCCGCAATTCGCCGCTGCGATCCGCCGCCGTTACGCCGCTGAGTGTGTAATACGGGCGGGAACATTACAGCTTTGAATAGCTGTAATGATTTGCGCCACGCATAGACACTCCCCCTTGCTCGGGTGAACTGTCCAATCCCGAGCGAGGGGGAGTGTCTATACACGCAGCGTGGCGCCAATCATTACAAAGCTATTCAAAGCTGTAATGTTCCTGGCCGGCCGTAGTACACAGTCGGCGGTAGCAGGTAAGCGGGCCATGGCTGCATATGGGGGGAGACACACACGGCTGGATGGGGGGAGACACACACGGCTGGATGGGGGGAGACACACACGGCTGGATGGGGGGAGACACACACGGCTGGATGGGGGGAGACACACACGGCTGGATGGGGGGATACACACACGGCTGGATGGGGGGAGACACACACGGCTGGATGGGGGGAGACACACACGGCTGGATGGGGGGAGACACACACGGCTGGATGGGGGGAGACACACACGGCTGGATGGGTTGAGACACACACGGCTGGATGGGGGGAGACACACACGGCTGGATGGGGGGAGACACACACGGCTGCATGGGGGGTGACAATGGCTGCATGGGGGGTGACAATGGCTGCATGGGGGGTGACAATGGCTGCATGGGGGGTGACAATGGCTGCATGGGGGAGACAATGGCTGCATGGGGGGTGACAATGGCTGCATGGGGGGTGACAATGGCTGCATGGGGGGTGACAATGGCTGCATGGGGGGATACATTGCTGGATGGGGGGATACATTGCTGGATGGGGGGTGACAATGGCTGGATGGGGGGATACATTGCTGCATGGGGGAGACAATGGCTGGATGGGGGGGAGACAATGGCTGGATGGGGGGGAGACAATGGCTGGATGGGGGGGAGACAATGGCTGGATGGGGGGGAGACAATGGCTGGATGGGGGGGGAGACAATGGCTGGATGGGGGGATACATGGCTGCATCTGTGGGGGGACATCGCTGCATTTGGGGACACATTTTAAAAAAAGTATCGGTATTCGGTATCGGCGACTACTTGAAAAAAAGTATCGGTACTCGTACTCAGTCCTAAAAAAGTGGTATCGGGACAACCCTAATTACAGCAATGAAAAATGGCCAGGTAACAAAGAGATAATATAGGTACACCATGTCTGTGAATTGAGCCGTCTGAAGACAGCTCGGTTCATAGTCATTCACAGGTGCACTGGTTGCCCGAGGGTGATTTCTGAACTGCTGTTTAGAAACGTGACCACAGAAATAAACCTCCATCACTTCAAAAACGTACAGCAGTACAAAAATGGTTAAAGAGAACTAGTCATAACGGGGTTTGCATAAATCGAAACGTTCATGAAGGCTTCCTTATGGGAGTTTATTTAGAGTTTCTCAGCCTTACTCTTTGGCTATAGAGTCAGAGGTGACAGGCCTTTGAACTGGCTGACCTCTCATGTTGCATACCCGGGGTGGTGGGAAGGTAGTGCGTAAGGTCATGCAGTAGATGGGACAGCAGCTGTCAGATTTCAGAAGACCTATTACCTCTGATTCTAAAGCGAAAGCTTCACATTTCTGCATAGGCTCATCCATGACTATTTAACTTCAATAAAATAGATATCCATCAACTTCAGCCTCTCCCAAACTCTATCAGTCTAATTATACTCTAATTTAGTTTGAACACTCTGTAATAATTGACTCAACACGCTTGATGGAGTTTAGTGAATTTCTTAATTAAAATGAACCTCTAATGAATCCAGTAGATCATAAAATTATATACTAAGAGGTTTCTTCACATAAATTCACTCACCTTTCACAGCTTAGGAGTGGCTTAAACTATGATACTCAATAGGCCAGGATTACGGGCCGAATTTTCAGTTGAAGCACCTCAAATGTAAAGGCTATTGAGACTCTCCAGGTAAAGCACCTTAAATTCAAAAGGTCCTGAGTCTCCGCAGGGGTCATATCTCAATTTGAAGGCTCCGGAGTCTCTACAGATGACGCACCTCAAATTTGAAGTCTGCTGAGGCTCTGCTGGTGAAGCACTTCCAATTCAAATGCTCCCAAGTCTTAACGGGTAAAGCACCTCAAATGTTAAGGCTTTTGAGGCACTACAGGGAAAGCACCTCAAATTAGAAGGTTCCTGATTCTCTACAGGGGAAGAACCTCAAATCTGAAGGTTCCTGAGTCTCTGAAACTAAAACACCTCCATTTCTAGGGTACATGAAGCTCTATAGATGAAGCAACTCACATTTGAAGGCTCCTGAGTCTCTAGAGCTGAAGCATCTCAAATTCAAAGACTCCTAAGGCTCTACAGGTGGAGTACTTCAAATTTGAAGGCTCCTGAGGCTCTACAGATTAAGCACCTAAAATGTGAAGGTCCCTAGGTCTCTAGAAGTGAAGCACCTCAAAGTTGAAGGCATCTAAAGCTCTAGAGGTGAAGAATAGGGATGAGCTTCGAGTTCGAGTCGAACTCATGTTCGACACGAACATTGCCTGTTCGCCTGTTGGGCGAACAACGAACAATTTGGGGTGTTTGTGGCAAATTCGAAAAGCCGCGGAACACCCATCCCGGACGATCTTCTCATCGCTGGACCGGAGAGGAGATCACCCGTCGCTGGATACCGACAACGCTGGAGCGGGGAGCCAGGACCCGAGTGGATTACTACCGCTGGATTTTTTTTTTTTTTTTTTTAATAAAGGATTTTTTTCCACGGTGTGTGTATTTTTTTACAACTATTTACACTTCCTTCGTGACCCGTACCCCATTACTAATTCACATAGGGGGGGGGCCAGGATCTGGGGATCCCACCGGCCAGGGTTGTGGGGATGAGGCCCTTGTCCCCATCAACATGGGGACATCCTCCCCATGTTGAGGGCATGTGGCCTGGTACTGTTCAGGAGAGGGGGGCCGCTCTCTGTCCCCCCCTCTTTTCTGCGGTCGGCCAGGTTACGTGCTCGGATAAGGGGTCTGGTGTGGATTTTTGGGGGAACTCCACGCCATTTATTTTTTAATTTGGGGTGGAGTTCCCCTTAATATCCATACCAGACCTGAAGGGCCTGGTAATTGAATTTGAGGGGACCCCATGCTTTTTTTTTTTTTTATGAGTGAATTCTCTCTGAATTGCCGGGAGCCGACAATTCATTATAGCCGCGAGTCTGGTTTAAATTACTTTTTTCTTTCAGAAATGACACTTTGTGCAGAGACAGTTCTAAGTACGGGAAACATGCGCTATTTCACATGCTTACTTTACACCCCCCCTAGGTACGAAATTTTAAGGAATATTTCACTTTAAGCATTATTAAATTCACTGCTCCCGAAAAAAACTTTTGCATTGATACATGTCCCCTGGGGCAGGACCCGGGTCCCCAAACACTTTTTAGGACAATAACTTGCACATTAGCCTTTAAAATTAGCACTTTAGAAATGTAAACGTTCGAGTCCCATAGACTTTAACGGGGTTCTAAAGTTCACACGAACATTTGGTGTGTTCGCAGGTTCTGGTGCGAACCGAACAGGGGGGTGTTCGGCTCATCCCTAGTGAAGAACCTCAAATTCGAAGGCTCCTGAGTCTTTACAGCTGAAACATCTTAAATTCAAACAGTTCTACAGTTGAAGCATCTCAAACTTCAAGACTCCTGTTCTGAGGCTCTACAGCCTCAAAGTTGAAGGCTCTTGAGACACTACAGGGGAAGCACCTAAAATGTGAAGGTCCCTAAGACTCTAGAAGTGAAGCACCTCAAAGTCAAATGCACTTTAAAATCTACAGGAGAAGAACCTCAAATTTGAAGGCTCCTGAGTCTCTACAGCAATAATTTGAACATGTAATGACCCCAGCAGATAAAAAAAAAAAGTACCAAGAAGTTCCTTCATTCGCCATATACGGTATAGGACTTGCTGAACTTACAGTACTCAAGAACCACTCTACCTCCACCAAAACCTCTAAATCTACAGGTGAAGCACCTCACATTTTCTGATCCGAGTCTCTACAAGTGAAGCATAGTGTTGAGCGGAATACGCCATATTCGATTTCGCGATATATCACGAATATATAGACGAATATTCGTGAAATATTCGCTAAAATCGAATATTCGTGATATTTTATATAAAAAAAAAATTGCAAAATTTCGCTAATGCGAATGCGAAATTGATTGCGAAATTTTGACAACTGTGGTAGGAGAACTCTGATTGGCTCTGATGCAAAAGAAGGGTGGAGAAAGTATTCGCGAATATTCGGAAATCGAATACTGGTGATATTTTATCGAAATTTCGCTAATGCGAATGCGAAATTGATTGCGAGATTTTGACAACTCTGATTGGCTCTGATGCAAAAGAAGGGCGGAGAAAGTATTCGCGAATATTCGGAAATCGAATATTGGTGATATTTTATCGAAATTTCGCTAATGCGAATGCGAAATTGATTGCGAGATTTTGACAACTGTGGTAGGAGAACTCTGATTGGCTCTGATGCAAAAGAAGGGCGGAGAAAGTATTCGCGAATATTCGGAAATCGAATATTGGTGATATTTTATCGAAATTTCGCTAATGCGAAATTGATTGCGAGATTTTGACAACTGTGGTAGGAGAACTCTGATTGGCTCTGATGCAAAAGAAGGGCGGAGAAAGTATTCGCGAATATTCGGAAATCGAATATTCGCGATTGCGAATATTCGGCAACATAAAAGGATCGCCTCAGCTTAGCTACTCGGCCCAGGGTCTCTAATCATACCAGCAATGCTTTTAGACGTCGATAGGATGTGATCTGTTTTAAAAATAAATTTGAAAAAATGCGAATATTCGGAATAGCGAATATTGGCCGCGAAATTCGAGTTATTCGCGAATATTCGAATATGCCATATTCGTAACGAATATTCGCAATGCGAATATTCGTGAGCAACACTAGTGAAGCATCCTCTTTAAATTTGAAGTCTCTTAAATCTAAAGGTTAAGTACCTCAAATGTGAAGGAATCTAAATTTTCTACAACTGAAACAAAGGCTCCTGAAACTCTACTGGTGAAGCCCCTCAAATTAAAAGGCTATTTCGTCTCTACAGGTGAAGCACCTTGCATTCAAAGGCTTCCAAGGCTCTACAGGTGAAGCATCCAAAATTTGGAGGCTCCTAAGTCTCTATAGGTGAATCTCCACACATTTGAAGAATCCTGAGTTGTCCACAATTGAAGCAAAGGCTCCTGAAATGCTATTGGTAAAGCCCTTCAAATTAAAAGGCTCCTTCATCTATACAGGTGACGCACCTTCAATTCAAAGGCTCCTGAGGTGGTACAGGTGAGGCATCTCAAATTTGAAGGCTCCCAAGTCTCTACAGGTAAACCTCCACAAATTTGAAGGATGCTGAGTTGTCTACAGTTGAAGCAAAGGCTCCTGAAACTCTACTGGTGAAGCCCCTCAAATAAAAAGGCTCCTTCGTTTCTATTGGTGAAGCACCTTAAATTCAAAGGCTCTCAAGGCTCTACAGGTAAAGAATTCCAAATTTGAAGACTCCTAAGTCTCTACAAGCACCTTAAAGGGTTTGTAAAGGTCCAATTTGTTTTCCTAAATAGCTTCCTTTACCTTAGTGCAGTCCTCCTTCACTTACCTCATCCTTCCATTTTGCTTTTAAATGTCCTTATTTCTTCTGAGAAATCCTCACTTCCTGTTCTTCTGTCTGTAACTCCACACAGTAATGCAGGGCTTTCTTCCAGGTGTGGAGTGTCGTGCTCGCCCCTCCCTTGGACTACAGGAGAGTCAGGACGCCCACTAACACACAGTTCCTTTCTCTATCTGCAACGTAGAGAGGGCCCTGACTCTCCTGTAGTCCAAGGGAGGGGGCGTGCACGACACTCCACACCAGGGAGAAAGCCTCGCATTACTGTGTGGAGTTACAGACAAGAAGTGATGATTTCTCAGAAGAAATAAGGACATTTAAAAGCAAAATGAAAGGATGAGGTAAGTGAAGGAGGACTGCACTAAGGTAAAGGAAGCTATTTAGGAAAAAAAAAAATTGAACCTTTTCAACCCCTTTAAATTCAAAGACCCAGATTCTCAAAAGAGATACGACGGCGCATCTCAAGATACGCCGTCGTATATCTGCGTAGCGCCGTCGTATCTATGCGACTGATTCTTAGAATCAGTTACGCATAGACATTCATTAGATCCAACAGGCGTAAGTCTCTTACGCCGTCGGATCTTAACTGCAATTTTTTTTGCCCGCTAGGTGGCGCTTCCGTCGATTTCCCCGTTGAGTATGCAAATTAGCTAGATACGCAAATTCCCGAACGTACGCGCGGCCGACGCAGTAAAGTTACGACGTTTACGTTAGGCTTTTCCCGGCGTAAAGTTGCCCCTGGGTCTATGAGGCGCAGCCAATGTTAAGTATGGCCGTCGTTCACGTGTCGAAAATTTAAAAATTTACGTCGTTTGCGTAAGTCGTCCGTGAATGGGGCTGGACGTCATTTACGTTCACGTCGAAACCAATGACGTCCTTGCGACGTCATTTGGAGCAATGCACACTGGGATATAATAGGGACGGCGCATGCGCAGTTCGTTCAGCGCGGGGACGCGCTTCATTTAAATGAAACACGCCCCCTACCCGCCGAAATTGAATTCCACCTGGTGATTTACCCTACGCCGCCGCAACTTTACAGGCAAGTGCTTTGTGAATAAAGCACTTGCCTGAAAAACTTGCGGCGGCGTAACGTAAATGAGATACGTTACGCCCGCACAATTTTGCGCCCATCTACGTGAATCTGGGCCACAGTCTCCCAAGGCTCTACAGGTGAAGCATCCCAAATTTGAAGTCTCCTAATTCTCTATATGTGAATCTCCACACATTTGAAGGATCCTGAGTTGTCTACAATTGAAGCAAAGGCTACTGAAATTCTACTGGTGAAGCCCCTCAAATTAAAAGTCTCCTTCGTCTCCACAAGTGAAGCACCTTATATTTAAAGGCTCACAAGGGTCTACAGGTGAAGCATCTCAAATTTGAAGGCACCTGAGGCTCTACAGGCAGCGGCGTCCATAAAGGGCGCACCGCACTAATTACCATAGATAGATTCATGCATTGCATGAATCTATCTATGGTCGCTGCTGACACCCCCTATTCAGGTGTCCGGCCCCCTTTCGGGCACCGGGCACCTGAATTACAACAGTGGGGGTGTTTTTTGAAAGCACCTGATTAGAGCCATAGGCTATAATAGGCGTCCAAAAATGTGAGAAGTGGGCACAATGCTGTGCTTTCGCTTCTCATTCAGCTGTATGTTAGCAAAACGAAAGGAATTCGCTTTCCTAACATTGAACTGCCTCTCAGCCAATCAGGTGCACCAGGTCTGTGTTACCTGTCACCTAATTGGCTGAAACAGCATGCGCTGTGATTGGACGCCTATCAGCCGTCCAGTCATAGCAAAGGACGAGAGGAGAAGGAGCGGGCGGGAGAAGACATCGGGGTCAGGGAAGAAATGGAGGACACCGGATGCCACTCGCCGCCTGCCACCGTCACCCGCTGCCCACCCGAGACAAGGTAAGTGCCGGGCAGACGGCGGGTGGGCGGGGGTCACAGTGGCAGCACTTGGGGCACAGTGGCAACATTTGGGGCAAAGTGGCAGTGTTTGATGGGCAAAGTGGCTGCATTTGATGGCACAGTAGCTGCGTTTGATGGGCACAGTGGCTGCATTTGATTGCACAGTGGCTGCTTTGCTACAGTGGCTGCAATTGATGTTTTTTTTCAGAATTTTTGTTTGCGCGGAGTGGGAGGATAAGGAGGTTGGGAGGAGGAGCCAGGGATGGCAAAATATTAGCTGCTTAAACTCCAGTTTTAAATATGTTTTTTTTTTACGTTTTGAAAATCAGAAATAATATAGCATTTAGCGTGCCTAATATACATATATATATATATATATATAATATAAGCACCTTTTTCGTGCCAATGTAACCAGTATGCCGCATTTTTTATCGTCCCCTCGGGAATGACAAACTATTATTCAGCGCTGACAGTTTTACATTTCGTAGTTAAAACGTGATTGGAGATGCGTGCCCAGGACCTGCGAGGCGCGCCATCATAAAAATAAAATATTTTGGTCCGTTGCTATAGGCGATCGGTAATCTGGGCATGTGAATTTCACACAGAGAGCATCTCAGCCTGGGGAAGGCAGCCGGAGAGCATTAAAAAAGGTTAATAATAGCCAAGGAAAAACCTTGTGATGTTTCTGTACAAATACCAAGATATCCATCTTTCTCTCTTGCTCGTTCTTCAACCAAACCTAAACTTAAAGCTGAACTTCAGGCACACGTATTTTCATTTAAATATATTCCTTGAACGCCACAAAGGGCCCAACAGACTCCACCCCCTATAGGCTGCCTGCAGAAAACTACAGGAGGGGCAAAGACAAGACCAGTCACCCTGCAGAAGGAGAGAGAGCAGAGCTGTGGGAGGGGCCCAGCAGACTCCACCCACTACAGGCTGCAGAAAACTACAGGGGGGGCGTTGACAAGACCAGTCACCCAGCACAAGTGTAACAGGCGCTACTCGCGCCCGTCTATCTGTAATTTGTTCCGCGCTGGAACGCATTACTACGAAAGCGCAATGACGTCATCGCGTGGCGCCCCGTGCGTTCCACCGTGGAACGCGGAAGTGCACCGCACTATACGTCTCTTCTTTTCAAATCACTGCCAATGCACTACAGCTGTCTGGTACCTGTCTCCTGCCTATAAAGGCATTCACCTGATACACAGACAGCGTTCTATTATTGTCAGCCGTAGCTCGGCCACGCTACTGATATTGGTGCCATCGCTCCCCATGCTGCAACACCGCTCCAGCCTGCAACTACTACTTTAGTGCTGTTACATCTACTGCAACATAGAGCCATTGCTGGGGACAACCTTGAGGCCTTCCTTGCTGAACACCTTACACCATGGAATCCCTGCTACTACACTGAAACCTGCAAACGGATAAGTAGCTATTGTTGTCACTTATAGTGCCATAGGAAAATCTGCTGCTTGTGTTTCATCTAATACTATTGCTATTACTTATTATGCCTTGTGGATATCAACATACTATTTGGGATATATTATTGTGCTAAGGACTGTTTGCTAAGGGCCATCTACCTCCAAATTACCTGAGCTATATTTGCCTCTCATATGCAACTATAATAACCTAAGCTGTGTTGCTTCCTATATGCAACTACTATTACCTGAGCTATATTGCCTCTCATACTACTAGTTGTCACTACAACTCCTATTACTACGAGCTTGACATAAGTACAAATCATTATAGGCCTTGTCCTATATTATTGCACATGTTCGCTTTAACTTTTCTATGCTAAGGGTTCATGGTATTTCATGTCAACTCCCTTAGTGGCCTAATACATGCTTATATATTCAAAGTGACATGATGTAGAGAACCCCCAAACTCCTGTTTGTGTGGAGTGACGCACTTACATATAGAGATGTATTGGAATCATGATCTTTAATGTAAATAATATAATTTTAAGCTCTGGTCACATGTTGTAATGCGTCCATCCTTAGTAGCTCAATGCCTTTCTTTATGTGAGAGAGATGATGTAGAGATCCCCCAAACTCCTGTGTGTGTGGAGTGATGTCTGGGGCCCAATACTGAATTCTCACATAGAGAAGCGCATTGAAATCCCTGCTAACCGCAGTTGTGGTTCACTCCGTTCACCAGTGCTGTTACAACAAGGAGAGAGAGAGCAGAGCTGTGGGAGGGGCCCAGCAGGCTCCACCCACTACAGGCTGCAGAAAACTACAGGGGGGGGCAGAAGCAAGACCAGTCACCCTGCACAAGGAGAGAAAGCAGAGCTGTGGGAGGGGCCCAGCAGGCTCCACCCACTACAGGCTGCAGAAATCTACAGAAGGGGCGGAGACAAGACCAGTCACTGTGCACAAGAAGAGAGAGCAGCAGTGAGAGGTCTTTATTACAGGAAGTCTCACACTGGATTCCTGCACAGATCTGGAATAAATACACAAATCACATTGAGATTCAAGAAGAATACATGATTAGAGTTGAGCGGACACCTGGATGTTTGGGTTCGGACCCGAACCCGAACTTTAAAAAAAAAGTTCGGGTTCGGAACCCGAACACGAACTCCGAAGCCCATTGAAGTCAATGGGACACGGACTTTTAGTAAAAAAAAAAAAAAAAAATGCGCGGAGGTCCCCCCAAATTCAATAACCAGACCCTTTAGGTCTGATATGGATATTAAGGGGAACCCCGCCGTCAATTTAAAAAAAAACGACGTAGGGTTCCCCCTAAATATCCATAACCAGACCCTTCAGGTCTGGTTTGGATTTTAAGGGGAACTCCACCCCAAATTTAAAAAAAATGGCGTGGAGTTCCCCCTAAAATCCACACCAGACCACTTATCCGAGCACGTTGACCTGGCCGGCCGCAGAAAAGAGGGGGGGACAGAGTGCGCCCCCCCCTCTCCTGAACCGCCACCAGGCCACATGCCCTCAACATTGGGAGGGTACTTTGGGGTGCCCCCCAAAGCACCTTGTCCCATGTTGATGGGGACAAGGGTCTCATCCCCACAACCCTTGCACAGCTCAGTGACTGACGCGCCGATGCTTTGACGTTTCTTTTATAGGGGAGGCGGGCGACGCGTCACGTGACCCCGTCCCGCTCTGACGCAAGGGCTGTCCCAGTGACATAGCAGAGTGTGCGTCAGAGGGGGACGGGGTCACGTGACGCGTGGCCCGCCTCCCCTATAAAAGGAACGTCGAAGCATCGGCGCGTCATTCGCTGAGCTGTGCTCTGAATGGATAGATGTTTTCATCGCTGGACCAATCGCTGGAGACATCACCCGTCGCTGGAGAGATCACCCGACGCTGGATAGAGACAACGATGGATTAGGGAGCAGCATCGATCGTCTATTTTCACCGCTGGATTTTTATTTGGTTTAATTAATAAAGTAATTTGTTCTACGGTGTGTGTTTTTTTTCCTGAAAACTACTATTTACACTTTCTTCGTGAAATGGTAGGGGTACATTGTACCCCATTACCATTTCACACAGGGGGGGGGCAGGATCTGGGGGTCCCCTTTGTTAAAGGGGTCTTCCAGATTCTGATAAGCCCCCCGCCCGCATACCCCCACAACCACCGGGCAAGGGTTGTGGGGATGAGACCCTTGTCCCCATCAACATGGGGCATGTGGCCTGGTGCGGTTCAGGAGAGGGGGGGCGCACTCTGTCCCCCCCTCTTTTCTGCGGCCGACCAGGTCAACGTGCTCGGATAAGGGGTCTGGTGTGGATTTTAGGGGGAACTCCACGCCATTTTTTTTTTAAATTTGGGGTGGAGTTCCCCTTAAAATTCACACCAGACCTGAAGGGTCTGGTTATGGATATTTAGGGGGAACCCTACGTCATTTTTTTTTTAAATTGACGGTGGGGTATCCCTTAATATTCATACCAGACCTAAAGGGTCTGGTTATTGAATTTGGGGAGACCTCCGCGCATTTTTTTTTTCTCGAACTCCGAACCCGGACCCGAACTTTCAGCAATTATTCGGGTTCGGGTCCGGGTTCGGGAAAAACCCAAAGTCCGTACCGAACCCGAACTTTACAGTTCGGGTTCACTCAACTCTATACATGATGGATGGATTTAGACAATGTTTACTTATCCCGGAGTTCAGTTTTACATTTTTCATTATTATGCAAGGTTTAGGGAAAACTCCATCGCAGATATTCCATGTCACTTTCCTTTTCAATCTGCAGATAACGAAATACATTTTATTTTTAACCATGGCAACCTCCCCAGTGTGCCACCACTTGCACAACAACAGCCAATGACACTCTAGGGCCTCTGAGTGAGTTTTAAAGCCTGCGGCGGTGGCATGGCTTCTGTATCACAAAAGTCACATGCTGAGGAGCTGCCAGGGCTGTAGGTAAAAAAATAATAAGCCTGTAAAACATCAAACTAAGTCTTACTGTAATGTTCATCTTTTTTCCATGCAGTACTTCTATTTTGCCATTAGATGTCCCCAGTCTGACGGTCAGCATCATTCAAACCACTTCTCAGAGCCCAGGTCATCCTGAAACCGCACCTGCCCCAAAAATATGTTATGTATATATATATATATATATATATATATATATATATATATATATATATATGTGTGTGTGTATACAGAAAATAGTTTTTAGTGTGATTTTTGGTGGTGCTTTAGTCATAGATAGTACCAGAGATGATTAAAAATTTAACAAAGTTTATTTAGACATTGGGCTAGATTCACATACCTTTAGGCGGGCGTAGCGTATCTCCTATACGCTACGCCGCCGTAACTTTGAGAGGCGAGTATGGTATTCTCAAAGATTTTGCCGCCGAAGTTACGGCGGCGTAGCGTATTAGGGCCGGCGTAAGCCCGCCTAATTCAAATGTTGAAGCTGTGGGCGTATTTTATGTGGACGTATCCCAGTGCGCATGCTCCAAATGACATCGGCAAATCGTCAATGCTTTCGACGTGAATGTAAATTACGGCCAGCCCCATTCACGGACGATTTACGCAAACGACGTAAAATTTGAAAAATTAGACGCGGTTTCGACGTCCATACTTAACATTGGCTGCGCCATCTTTTTGGTGGTTTATCTTTACGCCTGAAAACCCCTTACGTAAACGGCGTATCTTTACTGCGACGGCCGGGCGTACGTTCGTGAATAGGCGTATCTAGCTGATTTACATATTCTAGGCGTAAATCAGCGTACGCGCCCCTAGCGGCCAGTGTAAATATGCAGTTAAGATACGATGGCGTAGGAGAGTTACACCGGCCGTATCTTAGCAACATTTAAGCGTATCTCAGTTTGAGCATACGCTTCGGACTTACGACGGCGTATCTACTGATACGCCCGTCGTAAGTCTACCTGAATCTGGCCCATTGTTTCTAAAAACAAAAATGTATATTACATATTTAAAAGGGAGGTTAGGCAGATTGTAAATATATCGTAGATGAGGTTGTTCGAGGATAAGTGATGATAAGATGTATATTATCCGGACATGTTTCGCCCAAAAGGGCTTCCTCAGGGGATTCATTCTGACAATCATCTGTAGCAAAAAAGAAAGCAAATATAATAAAGTGACGAAGAAAAAGAATAATGTACATAGTGAAAACAAGATTAAAATTGACAATTCAAAATATTTTTTTTATACATATAAGCAAAATGTATTTATTATTTATTGACCATGACGAATCATTCACTAACTCACTAACTCACCCAGAGCCATAGAGGGACCACAAAGACCAAGCTATAACATATACAATAATAAGTTGCTCAGAACAATTGTCAAAAATGGAGACTTGTATGAATAACAATCCCCAAGCGAGATGCTAGAAAAGTATATATATATACATACTTACATTATAAATGACTAGTATAAGATTGGATGAGGACACCAGATGTAAGAACCTTGGAACAGAAAGCCAGAAAACCGGCTAAAAGTCAAAAGAAAAGGAACAACAGGGGACAAGAGGGAAAGGAGAAAGAAAAACAAAAAATCTTTTATTGTTACACATGACATTGTTCATAGTATATCATCAGCCCATAGAGCAAGGCGTAGCATTAGGGAGGACTGAATGTAAAAAGAAAGAAACAGAGTAATATAAAGATTAAATTCATATCACTGAGACACCGATTATATAAATCCCTGATAATTACTGCCGCTGAGTGACAATGTTCTATTAAAGCATCTAGTCGGCAGCAATGGGACATGTATAACTACAGTATATAGAAGGCATACATGCCCCATGAAAATGGGTGAAATGCGCGTAACAATTCCAAAAAGTTCAGGTTCAAAAACAAAAGAAATACAAGAGGTGGAGAAATTAAGAGAAAAGGAAAACAAGGGAAACAAAGCTGGACAAAGTAGAGAATAACAACAGCCGACACTCCATGGGTTGAATACCTGTATAACACAGTGTTCACAATAGTGACCCTTGAGCTTCCCGTGAGCTGGAATGTGGGAATGCCGGCCTTATGAACCCCCCATCTGGTCCTGCTGGTAGGTCTAAAATTGGCCCTATTATATGAATGTGAGTTAGAGACCTTAGATTGTAAGCTCCTTGAGGGTAGGGACTGATGTGAATATACAATGTATATGTAAAGCGCTGAGTAAATTGACGGCGCTAAGTACCTTAAATAATAATAACAATAATCTGGTTGGCGTCGTACGTCGCTGACCGGATGCGGACGCTCAAAAGCCACCGCGCATGCGCCATAGCCAAAACCACACCGATTCCTATAGAGAACAGAGTGCACCACATCAAAGGACTCATAATAAACGGGCCAGCGTGCGCAAATGACCCCAAACCCAAGGGGGGCGGGCACCCGGCCAGTGCAACGAGGATACACACATTTCCCCATAGGATAGGAGGGGACGGGGGCAAAATTTGACAAAACATTTGAATTCTTAATCCGCATGTTATAATATATATTATATTACACCATTTGGATTAAGAATTTAACTATTCCCCAACCTCAGGAAGATTGATGAAAGCTTGAAACATAGTTGGGAATCTAACTTACAAACCTGCTCCCTCAAAAGTATCTCTATTCTGTGCTCGCAGTATGAGAGTGAAATCTCCATCCTCGACGAACAGATTCAGAGATGGTATCATGATCATGTCTCTATTGCCACCTCACCTGTTTTTGTTCTAAAAGAGAAGGAGGTTAAAGCAAATATTGAAACATATACTATTGAAATCATACAAAGTAAGGAGACCAAAGTCTCACAAGATAGAGTAGCACATGAAGGGGGGGGGGGGGTACGCATACAAATGGGATCAAAATTCACATTATCAACACACCACTAGGGAAATTCAACGATTGCCACCCAATAGAGATGAAGATAACACTAATATGTCTTCTCCCTCTTCTGCTTCCTCTAGCCAATCGACTATCTATCACGATCTATCTGGGAAAAGGCTCCCCAAGAAAAGGAAGGGTGTTTGGATACTCAATCTTGGGAATCACTTAAACGCACATTTGGACCTACGTTGGCCACTGATGGCTCGTTCAAGAAATACTTGCTCACGGCCACCTACTGTCATGGATATGCAATAGTCTGGCAGCTTACCTGTTTCCATCTGTCCATTAAGAGGGCTGACTCTGTTCTGGTTACCTTCTTTTCTCCTCTACTTCCTGTATGGCCCCACCCAGGCCATCCCAGGAAGTCTATATTAACTGTTGCACAACAGGCCTGCAGTGCTGTTCAACAGTGTTGTTTGCTTAAGTTCCTGTCTGCAGTGTGCTACGATTATCTTCCTGTGTACCGTTTTTGGCTCGTCCCTGACTTCTCCTGTTTGCCTGTGCCCTTGACCTTGCCTGTCCCTCGGTTACCCTAGTCTGCCTGGTGCCCTGACCTTGGCTTACCCATCACTACCGTTTGTCCTGCTTGCTGCTTCCCCTCTCTCTCTCTCTCTCTCTGCGGAGTGTGGCCTAGGGGTTCCCAGGGGTCGCAACCTGGATCCAGCTGCGGCGAAGGCCATCCTCACCACTAGAGGCTCTGGTGAACACAAAGCTGGGTCTTAGACTCCATGCCCTGGGCGATCTTGGGTTCACTCTTTCCTTCTGATAGCAGCAGTCGGCTATAGGGTTCACTACCCTGTGGTGCATCCCTGACCCCAACGGGGTGCACTTGTCACCTGGCCACAGGTGACCTGACACCTACACCTTTACATTTTTCTCCTAAATCTGCACTTAGCACTTTGGCACACGGGTAGACTTCTACTTCGGGGTCCACTTTATCTTTGCCTCTCTCTATGCCTAATCTACCTGTCCTGACTTCACCAACGGAGTAAACAAACTATCACCAATTTTTCCACTGGGTTAACACCACTTGGTGACCCGAAAAGTTTACCTATTTTTTTTACCCAAGACCGTGGAGGGGAATGTGAACCCCTCCCCGGATCACTCAATCCCATTGGGATCAATCGAATCACAAAACTTGAAATCGTGAACCTCTCCTCACATGTGCTCTCTGCAGAAGAGAGGCAAGTTCTTCAATTTAGCCTCACTTTTTGTCTGGACTCATCTGCGGATAGATTCACAATTATCAAAGATATTCACTTATTTGCACGGAGATTAATGTTTAAAGCGCTCTATGATAAACCCAATGTCTGTTCTATTACCAATATTCCTAAACCTACTATGGATGTAGAATATACTTTACAAGAACTTTGAGCAATCGAAGATCTTATGAAACTTTGGGAGGAGGGTTGGACTGAGCCGGAGGAATCCCTTCCCATGTCTCCTTCCCATTCCCATTCCCTATGTGCCCTTATGGATGTCAATCCAACCTTCCCCCCTCCATCTTCATTTAAATTAAAATCTTGTAACTTTCCACTGCCTAATACCAACCCCAACTTATGGGCTTTTGTCCAGAAAACTGCTAAAGAAATTGAAAAAAGTACTTGGCATAAATCAAAAACAAAAAATCTCTCTAGTTCGCGCAAAAATGCCTAGTCTAGTTGCCTTACAAACTAATTCTCAAATTGTTATTAAGCCTGCAGACAAAGGCGGTAATCGTGTTATTATGGATGTTTCACAATATAAAAACGTGTGTCTACAAGTTCTGAAGAAATTGAATTTGGTATAGACCGGTCACAAAAACAGTAATGGATCATGAAGCCTCGTACACACGACCGAGGAACTCGACGGACGAAACACATCGTTTTGCTCGTTGAGTTCCTTGTTAGGCTGTCGAGGATCTTGGTGAGCCAATTTTCTCCATTCCCGTCGAGGAAAAAGAGAACATGCTCTCTTTTTGGCTCAACGAGATCCTCGACAGTTTCCTCGTCGAAAAGTGTACACACGACTGGTTTCCTCGGCAAAAAAAAAAACAGCAAGTTTCTTGCTGGTTTTTGCAGAGAAACTCGGTCGTGTGTACGAGGCTTCACTGTTCTGAATATTACAATATCATTCACATAAGCCTATGAAAATGATATTATAGACAAAAATTGGACATTTTTATATACAAAGGGACCCAGGATACCAACATTTTATGCGCATCCTAAGTTACATAAATCTATGACCCAATCACCTGATAGACCCATTATTTCTGGATGTAGCTCTTTAACATAAAATGCAAGTAGCTTAAATAATGAATATTTAAGACCACATGTAGTGGCACTATGTTCATATGTAAAAGATACTATTGATCTGTCGAAGACTATTGAGGGTCTTTCCCTCTCGAAAAATGCCCCACTGGTGGCTATAGATGTCGAAAGTCTATACAACACCATTCCCCATGACAAAGGGATTCCAGTGACAGCTAGTCATCTGAATGAAAGAGGGCAACCATCCCATAAATACAATACATTTTTACTTGCCCTACTAAAATTAATTTTGACACGTAATGTTTTCATGTTTGGACCCTCCCACTACCTCCAGGTGCAGGGAGTTGCGATGGGGACCCGGTGTGCCCCATTGTATGCTAACCTGTACCCGGGGAAGTGGGAGAGGGGACTTTTTAGCCGTGACAACATTTCCAATTTTTTGAAATATGTGATTACTTGGCATCGTTATATCAATGACATTCTACTCTTCTGGTCAGGTACCAGAGAGGAACTAGATTTGTCCATGGACATTATTATTAGTGACAATCAGGGCTTTTTTTCTCAAACAATAGGTGCTGGAACTCAACCTTCGACCCCCCAAATCCCCTCCACCCACACACACCCTCCAAATCACATCAAATAGTGGGTGTGTCAGTCAAATTTCACGAACCGTAGGAGGGTCTTAAAGGGGCATTAACCCCTTCCTTACCGGGCCATAATAATATGACGCCGTCAGGAATCCTCCCTCCCTCCGGATGTCCATATGATGTCTTTTCTTCCCGGCCATATAGGCTGCGCACCGCCCGTGGCGCCCGCGGCACCGCTCGTGACCCGATGCGCTTGCCCGTCGGCCACAATGTTCGCCGGGCACCCGTGATTACCGGCGATCACGGCAGGAGTTTGGATCTGTGTGTGTAAACACACAGGGGCGGGGCCGAGTTATACACTGTGCATCTATGGACGCCAAGTGTATGACTCAGGAGCGCACCCGCAAAGGTAACCCCCTCGGGAGAGAGCTTCCCAGAGGGGGTTAGCTATTGCGGGGAGGAGCTGCGAGAGCTGCCGTGGGACCACAGAATAGGAGGATCAGGGCCACTCTGTGCAAAACAAACTGCACAGTATAAACCCTGAACCTTTAGTATCACTTTAATGAAACCCCATGTTTAAAGCCCTTCTTATTATATCATCCAATTGAGCCAGCCATACTCCCACCCACCCCCCTTTTTTTGCCCTGGCAGTGCCACGATGTCCCACGGTGTGTGCCCCTGTCCTTGCCCCTACCTTTTCCCTTGGCACTGATGAATTCCATCTCAACCTGCCCCCGGGTCCCCGCCCCCTCTTATCCTATGGGTGATTGTGTGGATCCTCATTGTACTGCCCGCCCCCTTGGGTTTGGGCGTATGCGCACTCTGGCCCGTTTATCTTGAGTTCTTTGTGCGCATTCCCCACCCCTCTGATGTTGTGCACTCTGGTATGACCCATGGATTGTCGGCTGTTGTTGGTCTCTCCTTTGTCCAGCTTTGATTCCCTTGTTCTTCCTTTCTCTTAATATATCCACCTAACTATTCGAAATTAATATGAGCATTGCACCCATTTTCATGGGGAATGTATACCTTCTATATAGTTATACATGTCACATTGCTGATGACTAGATGCTTTAACAGAACAGTGTCGCTCAGCGGCAGTAATTATCAGGGATTTATATAATCGGTGTCTCAGTGATATGCATTTAATCTTTATACTACTCTGTTTCTTTCTTTTTACATTCAGTCCTCCCTAATGCTGCGCCCTGCTCTATGGGCTGATGATATACTATGAATGGTAACGATAAAGGATTTTTTGTTTTTCTTTATCCTCTCCCTCTTGTCCCCTGTTGTTCCTTTTCTTTTGACTTTTAGCCGGTTTTATGGCTTTCTGTTCCAAGGTTCTTACATCTGGTGTCCTCATCCAATCCCATACTAGTAATTTATAATATATATATATATATATATATATATATATATATATATATATATATATATATATATATATATATACTTTCCTAGCATCTCAATTGGGGATTGTTACTGAGCAACTTATTATTGTATATGTCAGGGCTCAAAATTTCAAGTCTTGAGCCACTAGCCAGACCTCAAGGGTTACTCGCCATCAGTTGCCCAACCCAATCCCTACCCTGCTCCGCCCCTAATTCTGCCGCTAATCACGCCCTCATAAATTATCTCATGAAATGACACTTAAATGTTTTATGCAGAATTAAGTTACGGAAATAAATATTAACAACAACTTTATCAGTTCCCCTCAGCACAGCCTCACCTGTGCTCATCAATGCAGCCTCACTGTGCCCCACATTGCACCCTCACTGTGCCCCCATTGCGGAGTCATTGTGCCCCCATTGCAGAGTCCTTGTGCCCCCCATTGTGGAGTTCTTGTGCCCCCCATTGCGGAGTCCTTGTGCCCCCCCATTGCAGAGTCCTTGTGCCCCCCCATTGCGGAGTCCTTGTGCCCCCCATTGCGGAGTCATTGTGCCCCCCATTGCAGAGTCATTGTGCCCCCCATTGCAGAGTCACTGTGCCCCCCATTGCAGAGTCATTGTGCCCCCCATTGCAGAGTCACTGTGCCCCCCATTGGCGGCCAGATCATAACAGAATGAAGAGGAGAGCCGCAGATCGCAGAGCGGTAGTGCCCGCTGTTAGAACTTACATTGAAATTTCCTCCGCTCTGCTCGCTCACACAGCCCCGCCTCCTCCTGACCCTGCGCCTGTGATAGACAACACATCCCAGCATTGGACCCGCATTCTGTCTATCACAGGTGTGGGGTCAGGAGGAGGCGGGGCTGTGTGAGCGAGCAGAGCGGAGGAAATTTCAATGTAAATTCTAACAGGGGGCACTACCGCTCTGCGATCCGCAGCTCTCCTCTTCCTCCATGATCTCTGCCATCGGGATGATCGCTGGGAGAACAGCTCCCAATCAACCCAGCCCGCCGCGGTGCTCGCCCCCCCCCACTCCCAGGTAGCCCAGCTCCTCGCCAGACCTCATTTTTCACTCGCAAAAGGCGAGTATGCGAGTGGAAAATTTGAGGTATGGTATATGTTATAGCTTGGTCTTTGTGGTTCCTCTGCAGCCTCACAGAGTGTCCAGGTTCCATCCCTGCATCCTGGTGGAATTTGACTTACTTGGTAGGGTGGAGGCTTGGCTCTGGGTGAGTTAGTGAATGGTTCAACATGGTGAATACATAATACATACATTTTGCTTTATTAAATATGTATAAAAAAAATAAAAAAATATTTTGAATTGTCAATTTTAATCTTGTTTTCACTATGTACATAATTCTCTTTCTTCGTTACTAAATTATATTTGTTATCTTTTCTCTATAGTGATGATTGTCAGACTTAATCCCCCTGAGGAAGCCCTTTTGGGCAAAACATTTCAAGATAATATACATCTTGTCGTCACTTATCCTCGAAAAACATCCTCTACAATGTGATATATTTACAATCTGCCTAACCTCCCTTTTATATGTGATATACATTTTTGTTTTTAGAAACGATGTATAAATAAACTTTGTTACATTTTTAACCACTTCAATACAAGGCATCCCCCCTTCCTGCCCAGGGCAATTTTCAGTTTTCAGCGCTGTCGCACTTTAACTGACAATTGCACAGTGGTGCGACGTTGTACCCCAAAAAAATGTATGTACCGTATTTATCGGCGTATACCGCGCACTTTTTTTCCCTTAAAATCAGGGCAAAATCGTGGGTGCGCGATATACGCCGATACCCGCTTCCCACGCCGTGTTTGAACCACTGCGCCGACATATACCGAGCGCAGTACACTCGGGTATACTCGGGCAGGCTTGGCTCCTCTCGCGGTCACGTCCTGTGCGTCCTGTACGTCCTTTACTCAAGAGGAGCCAAGCCTGCCCGAGTGTACTGCGCTCGGTATATGTCGGCGGAGTGCTTCAAACACAGCGCGGGAAGCGGGGATCGGCTGAAGACCACAGCGGGGAGGAAACCACGATGGCCGCAGAAGAACGCCGGACCGGACAAGGCCGCCGATGGACGCCGACGAGGGGCATCCAAACTGTAAGTATTTCTTTTTTTCCAATAATTTTTCTTCTAGGTTGGGGGTGCGCGCTATACTCCGGGGCACGTTTTAGGAAGATAAATACGGTAATTTTTTCCCCACAATTAGAGCTTTCTTTTGGTGGCATTTGATCACCTCTGTGGTTTTTATTTTTTGCGCTATAAACAAAAGAATAGTGACAAGTTTAAAAAAAAAACACAATATTTCTTACTTTTTGCTATAATAAATATCCCATTTAAAAAAAAAAATGTTGTCCGACATGTATTATTCTACATATTTTTGGTAAAAAAAATCGCAATTAGCGTATACTGAAAAGTTATAGGGCCAGATTCACAAAGACTTACGACGGCGTATCTCCTGATACGCCGTCGTAAGTCCGAATGTGAGGCGTCGCATCTCTGCGCCCGATTCATAGAATCAGATACGCCTCACTGTTGCCTAGATACGAGCGGCGTAAGTCTCCAACGCCGTCGTATCTTGGGGTGCATATTTACGCTGGCCGCTAGGGGCACTTCCGTAGATTTACGCGTCAAATCGAATATGTAAATTAGGTAGATACGCCGATTCACGAATGTACTTGCGCCCGCTACGCTGTTTACGTTAGGCTTACGTCCGGCGTAAAGTTAACCCTGCTATTATGAGGCGCAGCCAATGCAAAGTATGGACGTCGGCAAGCGTATCTTTTTACGTCGTTTACGTAAGTCGTACGTAAATGCGAATGGGCGTAGGTTACGTTCAAGTCGACTAAGCATTGAGCCGGCGTAAATTACGGTCTCCTCCAGGGCAGGACCTCCCCCGGTTTCCTTTATTAAGAGTAGCTTCCTTCACTTAAATGGACAGCTTGGGATCCCTCTGGATTCATAGGCCCCAGTCAGCATAACTGGGCCTACTAATAGAGATGCAGCCTCGGGCCAACATGCAGCCTCCGGCCCCGTAGCTGGAAATCACACAACACATACCTCGTGCCAGGAGGGCCACGAGGCGAAGGACGTCTGCCCCTTAAGTATCCCTTGTCGGCATGCACAGCAGGGCATCACTCCCACTGGGCTGTTCCCGAGGAAAGATACTCAATGACCTATGGCTTGCCCTTGTTCCAACACTGGCCTGTGGGGGAATGGCCACCTACAGGCAACAGTGGGAAAATGCTATCAGGCACAGCCACTGCCAGGACAGAGGCTAATTTAGAATAAATCATACAGTCTGAGCCACCTTATCGGCTCAAACACCCGGTAAATTTAACATATCGCTCAGACATTTGGGAGCAGGGCGCTACATATTGTTTTTTTTTTTTCCTATAATAAAAAAAAAAAAACAGCGGTGATCAAATACCATCAAAAGAAAGAAAAATAAAAAAATATATAAATGTAATTTGTGTACAGTGTTGCATGACTGCGCAATTGCCATTTAACCACTTAAGGACGGCCTCCTGCACATTTACGTCGGCAGAATGGCACGGCTGGGCACATGTACGTACGGGTACGTCCTCTTTAAGTGCCCAGCCGTGGGTCGCGTGACCGAGGCCGCGGGACCCGCGGACCCGATCGCCGCTGGAGTCCCGCGATCGGTCCCCGGAGCTGAAGAACAGGGAGAGCTGTTCCCTTTTATAGGGAAACACAATCGATGACGTCACACCAACAGCCACACCCCCCTACAGTTAGAAAAACAAATGAGGTCAAACATAACCCCTTCAGCGCCCCCTGTGGTTAACTCCCAAACTGCAATTGTCATTTTCACAGTAAACAATGCATTTTAAATGCATTTTTTGCTGTGAAAATGACAATAGTCCCAAAAATTTGTCAAAATTGACCGAAGTGTCCGCCATAATGTCGCAGTCATGAAAAAAATCGCTGATCGCCGCCATTAGTAGTAAAAAAAAAAAAATTAATAAAAATGCAATAAAAATATCCCCTATTTTGTAAACACTATCAATTTTGCGCAAACCAACCGATAAACGCTTATTGCGATTTTCTTTTACCAAAAATATGTAGAAGAATACGTATCGGCCTAAACTGAGGAAAATTTTTTTTTTATTATATATTTTTGGGGGATATTTATTATAGCGAAAAGTAAAAAATATTGAATTTTTTTCAAAATTGTCGCTCTATTTTTGTTTATAGCGCAAACAATTAAAACCGCAGAAGTGATCAAATACCACCAAAAGAAAGCTCTATTTGTGTGAAAAAAAGGACGCCTATTTTGTTTGGAAAACGCCGCCGCGCGACCGCGCAATTGTCAGTTTAAGCGACGCAGTGCCGAATTGGCCGAGTCCTTCAGCTGCCTAAAGGTCCGGGTCTTAAGTGGTTAAAGTAGCGTAGTGCTGAACAGCAAAAAATGCCCTGGATATAAAGGGGGTAAAACCTTCCGGAGTTCAAGCAGTTAAAGTGCACAAAAGTATTCATAACTGCAAAAAATAAATATGGCCTCTCTCCCCTCCCTGGCAGCAGTATGTTGACTGCTAAACATTGGTGGTCCTTTTAATATGAAGTTAAACATAAAGGTTGCAATTTTCCCGTGAACTGAAAAACGTTTACAAGCTGTCTCAGCATCTCAGCATGGCTGCCTTATGACAGGCAGATGACAGGTCCTCTTTCTTAGCTGGCAGAGACAATCTGCTGACGCATTTTGGCCGGGGGCCCATTTTCTACCCACATACAACCATCGGCTAGTGTTTTGTTTTTCTGAGCGTTACCGGCATGGCAGGAGGCCTGAGGCGACAAGTCTGAGAGCATTTACAGGCAAAAAGACGTCTGCTATTAATAGCTCGGCATTGTTTCATCAGCCCACACGTTTAATTAATTCGGGTAAATCTCCAACCATTCCATAATGGCAGATTCATGTGGGCGTGACACTCTGTGGTTAGATCACTTGCCTGAAAAGTAATTAGATTGTTTGCTGGAGGGGTGACCTAGAATGCACCGCTCGCCCAGATCAAGGCGAGGGTACTTGTCATGGGACAAATAACTGGGCTGCCATCGGTGAGCTTCTTCTGCAAACGATCGTTGTCTGGCTTTAGCGCTGACCCAGATTGAGGATGTGGATTGGATGTTTGGACTTTCCCCTGACACTGTGTGTTGAGTGCTTGTTCAAGGTTGGAGACTCCAGAAGATCGCCCTACCCCCAAGGCAACTAGCAATTTGAAAAAGGGGGTCAACTATGGCAAGCCTTCGTAATTTTTGCTTCTTGACCCTTGGCTACGATCAAGTGTAGTATCTGTTCCTATCAGTTGCCAGGAGGTGGCGCTTTGCTAACCGTCCCTTGACCACGGCGAGGTGGACCAGGGATAGCGGTGGCTGTGCAAAACCTTCTTGGCGTAATGGCAGTAGCCTCCAGATGAGGATGGAGAACCCATTGCGTCTGGCCGAAGGGTCGGGTCCCTTGCCTTCTGGCCCAGATTTGTGTAGTTTCCGCCCCTTTCAGTTTTTCGGTTGGGAAAGCCTGCCTCTTTTCGGTGTTATGGAGGGGAATTGGCCGGTACCAATGCAATGGGAGCGATGGTTGAGGTTTCACCGGTTTGGCCTCTCCATAGGCTCTCAGTGTTCTGATACCTTCCTGGCCGGGGTCGGGCTGCATCGGTCTGGGCTGTTGGTCAGGGTTGAGAGAAAAGCCCGTGGTGAATGTGCCCCTGTAGTGGTAGTCCAGGGGTGCCATAGCTCGCACAAGTGTTTTGAGGGGCACTTCGAGACTTGGCACCTTGGTCACTTCACGATACACACTTTTTTCACACCTGCCTCTAGGGCCGAGCCTTTTGGCTAGGACCAGAGGAATTTCTGATTCCTGCCCGAAGGGCCAGCCATTG
Organism: Rana temporaria; assembly: GCF_905171775.1. Taxonomy (NCBI): domain Eukaryota; kingdom Metazoa; phylum Chordata; class Amphibia; order Anura; family Ranidae; genus Rana; species Rana temporaria. The sequence continues at coordinate 209,870,090 of NC_053494.1, forward strand.
TACTGCACAGTGGCCACTTTCACTTCTCCCACCTTCCTTCTCCCCACTTTCTTTTTATTTATCCCCGTGTCTGTCACTTTTTTGTATGTTTTTGTTGGTTGTTGCACGTTTGTCACTGTGTGATTAGTAGGGTGTGGGTCCTCAGGGCTACCCTTGACGTCTTGGGAGTGGGTGGACATGGCCTTCTGGCTTAGTTGTCCCTCTCTCATGGGGTCTACCTTCGGGGAGTCCCACCAAGTACTTGGGTGGGTCTGTTTCGGCAGACCCTCCAGAGAAAGGGGTCTTTCTGATTTCGGCCAAATGGACCAAGTGAAGTCCCTTAGTCCCCGTCTGGAGCCTAACAGACTGGGGGATCAGGGTAAGGTCCTTCCTAGTGGAGGACAGTGTAATACCCGTTGCACATTTTGTGTCACTCTTTATGTGTGTGCACTTTTTTTGGCACCTGGTGGAGTTTTTGGGTGTGTTTCACACACCACTGGCTCTTCATCATAATATGCACACGTGGGGTAGATTCACATAGATTAGCGGATCTTTAGATCTGCGTAATCTATGTGATTTACGATCCGCCGGCGCAATTTTGCGAGGCTAGTGCAGTATTCACAAAGCACTTACCTCCAAACTTGCGACGGCGGATCGTAACTCACCCGGCGGAATTAAAATTCCGCCGCTAGGGGGAGTGTACAATTTAAATCAGGCGCGTCCCCCATACTTAACATTAGCTACCCCTCATATAGCAGGGGTAACTATCCGCCGGAAAAAGCCGAACGCAAACGACGTTAAAAAATAAAGCGACGGGCGGGCGTTCGTTTCTGAATTGGCGTATCTCCTCATTTGCAGCCTAAGATCCGACGGTGTAAGTCACTTACACCTGTCGGATCTAAGGGAGATCTATGCGGAACTGATTCTTATGAATCAGTAGCATAGATCCGACCGTCGGATCTCAGAGATACGACAGCTTATAAGGAGATACACCGTCGTATCTCTTTGTGAATCTATCCCTTGGAATCCAGTGCTACGATCTGCATGCTGTGCAAAACAGAATCTCACTGCATCCTGCATGTGCATGGATCAGAGGTCCCGAGCAGGAAGTCTCTTCTCCATAAATAATGGAGAACCAGCAAAGACTTTAGACTCCTTACTTGACCCCTATCATAGGCGCACAGGATGTGCCAGGTGTGCCTGATTACACCCCAATAACCCTAAGTGGCGCACATTCTCCCTGTTTAGACCCCTGATATTTCACAAAAGCTAAAAAAAAATTAACAAAATTGTACAAAATAATAAAAAATAAAATAATATAAATATAAAATACTAGGGATGCACCGAAATGGAAATTTCAGAACTGAAACGAAACCGAAATAAAAAAAAAAAATTCAGTCCGAAACCGAAACTTACTTTTCTTTTTTCCCCCTATTTCAATTTTTTTTAAAATAATTGTATGTATTACATGAGACATTTTAATTAGCTTCATTGATTTAAAATAACCAGAATGGAAAAGCTCCAAGTCAATATAATAAAATCCAAACTTTTATTTAAAAATTGGACACAAATAGTATATAATTGGTTACAGTGGCTGCGTTTGATGGCACAGTGGCTGCGTTTGATGGACACAGTGCCGACATGTGTTGGCACAGTGGCTGCATGCAGGGCCGCCATCAGGGGGGTACAGGCAGTACACCTGTAAGGGGCCTGGAGGTCCCCAGGGGCCCGAAAGGCAACCCCCTTTAAAAAAAATATATATATATTTTTTTTTTAGATGTCCGGAGGTCCCCGGGGGCCCGGAGGCCCCCAGGGCCCCAGATGGCAACCCCCATTTTTTTAATATTCTCTTGGACTACACCAAGAGACTCCCCCATAGGGGGAGTCCAAAAAACAGGAACTGGAACTAGGAGGACTCCGGTGGAGCGCGATCGGCAGTCGGCACACAAATTGTACAGTGCCACTGCCGCTGCCCGCGCTATGTACAGGTCTGGCGGCCAGCGTGTGTGTCTGGCGGTCTGTGTATGTATTAGAACTGTCCCCCCTCGTAAACTAAATGGTCCTGCCCATGGCGTTCATTATCAGCAATTTTTATGTGTTTCGGCAGGGTCCCAAAAATGCTATTTTCGGCCGATATGTATCGGCCACCGATATATCGGTGCATCCCTATAAAATACCAACACTATCCACTGCCCTACTGAAAACAATCTCTGCCCTACTGATACTGCCCACTGCTCTACTGACACGTAAGTATATAAATACACACACATGCATGTGTGTTTTGTGCTTTGGGGTGCACACCCTAATCCAATATGCTGTGCACACCTATGACCCCTATACACTTTTCTTTTCCTTTCTTTCTTTCCTCCATCATTCATCTCAGACTCTAATGCCGCTACACACACCATCACTTTATGTGATGAAAAAAAATGACGTTTTTAAAAACGTCACTTTAATTGACCGTGTGTGGGGGAAAACGTCATTTTATGTCTTCGAAAAAACGACCAAAAAAAATTGAAGCATGCTTCAATTTTATGTGTCGTTTTTTAAAACGTCAACTTTTACTTCACAGAAATTGACCTCGTGTAGCAAAAAACGTCGTTTAAAACAACGTTTTTTCACCCGCGCATGCCCAGAAGCTACTTATGAAGCGAGCTTCAATGGAAAAACGTGGTGAACGTAACCTCACTTTGCAAGATCATTGTGAGAAAAACGATGGTGTGTAGGCAACTTCGTCTTTGAAAATTGAAGTTTCAAAAACGTCATTTTTTACTTCACAGAAAATGTCGTTTTTTTTCATCACATAAAGTGATGGTGTGTACGGGGCATTACAACGGCCATGTAAACCACGCCCACTAACTTGCGTAAACCACACCCATTCCTCACCACAACAAGCTTAGCGCGCCAAATTTTTCTGTTTTTGGGATGACACACCTACAAACGAATGCCCCACCACCCTAATTATAGCAAGGCTCCGCCTACATGCAAAAATGTGTCCCACATTTTTTTTTTACAATGTTGGCAACTATGCTTTTTGTAAAAATACTGCTGCCATGGTTGAAAATTAAAGGAAAACATTCTAAACAAAGGGCCAGTTTATTGTCCTTCAGACTTTAGGGGGCCGGAGAGGCCAATGGAAGTAGGAAATTCCCCAGCGTCTACAGGCACTATGTAATAAAATAATAGGGGAATAGTGTCCCATTTCTGGTGTCAGTGGGAGGAATAGTGTCCCGTCATTGGTGTCAGATGGAGGAATAGTGTCCCATCATTGGTGTCAGTGGGAGGAATAGTGCCCCATCATTGGTGTCAGTGGGAGGAATAGTGTCCCATCATTGTTGTCAGTGGGAGGAATAGTGTCTCATTGCTGGTGTCAGTGGGAGGAATAGTGTCCCATCATTGGTGTCAGTGGGAGGAATAGTGTCCCATCATTGGTGTCAGTGGGAGGAATAGTGTCCCATTATTGCTGTCAGTGGGAGGAATGGTGTCCCATCATTGGTGTCAGTGGGAGGAATAGTGCCCCATCATTGGTGTCAGTGGGGAGCAATAATGTCCCTTTGCTGGTGTCAGTGGGAGGACTAGTGTCCCATCATTGGGGTTATTGTGGGGAATAGTACCCCATAATTGGTGTCAGTGGGAAGAATAGTCAGTAGGAGGAAAAATATCCTATTGTTGGTGTCAGTGGGAGGAATAGTGCCCCGAGGGCCTGATAAAGGTAAGCAAATGGGCGCATTCAGCCCGCGGGCCACAGTTTGGAGTCCACTGCTCTAGATTGAAAGGGAAAGGTGACACGGCATACTGAGGGAATTTGGTGATTTTAAAGCTAAACTCTGGGGTAAGCACATAGGCCCGGATTCACATACATTGGTGCATATTAATGCGGGCGTAGTGTATCTAATATACGCTACGCTGACGCATCGCACAGATGCGAGCACTGGATTCACAAAGCACTCGCCCCCAAATCTACGCTGGGTTTCCTCGACGTAAGCCAGCGTAGGTGGAAGTGGGCGTGAGCCATGCTAATGAGGCGTGACCCCATATAAATGATGGACTGAGCGTCATAAAGATACGAATAACGTACGGCGCATGCGCCGTCCCTTGGACGCAACCCAGTGCGTATGCGCAGAATCACGTCGGAACTACTCCCTAAGATACGACGGATCACTGCCTACGATGTGAACGTAACCTACGCCCAGCCCTATTCACGTACTACGTAAACGACGTAAAATACGACGGCTCTGTTCCCTGGTCCATACCTTAGCATGACTTGCGCCTCCTATATGTGGAATAACTTTACGCCGGACGTACGCCTTACGCAAACCGCGTATATTATGCGCCGGGCGCAAGTAAGTTCCTGAATTGGCGTATCCCCCTCATTTGCATATGTGCATAGAAAATCAAGGGGAGCGCCCCTTGCGGCCAGCGCAAATATGCGCCCACGATACGCCGGCGTAGGAAAGTTATGTCGGTCGTATGCAGCCTATTTTCAGGCGTATCTCAGATTGTGGGCACGGCGCAAAGATAGACTTACGCGGCGTATCTCGAGATACGTCGGCGTAAGTGCTTTGTGAATCCGGGCCATATTGTCTAAATCCATTCATCATGTGTGTTCTTCTTGAATCTCGCTGTGCTTTGTGTATTTCTTCCAGATTTGTGCAGCAATCCAGTGTGAGACTTCCTGTAATAAAGACCGCTCACTGCTGATCTCTCTCCTTGTGCAGGGGGACTGGTCTTGTCTCCGCCCCCTCCTGTAGTTTTCTACAGGCAGACTGTAGTGGGTGGAGCTTGCTGGACCCCTCCCACAGCTCTGCTCTCTCTCCTTGTGCAGGGGTACTGTTCTTGTCTCCGCCCCCTCCTGTAGCTTTTTTGCAGGCAGACTGTAGTGGGTGGAGCTTGCTGGACCCATTCCACAGCTCTGCTCTCTCTCCTTGTGCAGGGGTACTGTTCTTGTCTCCGCCCCCTCCTGTAGCTTTTTTGCAGACAGACTGTAGTGGGTGGACCTTCAGGGCCCCTCCCACAGCTCAGCTTTCTGCACAATTTATGTACAGCAGAGTGATGATGTCACTGCTATATTTACAATGTAATATCTGTTTTTTGATGCTCATTTGGTGCTCACAACATAGATTTTTATACTTTAGGGCTATCGAGGAATACATTTAAATGAAAGCTTTTGTGCCGGGAGTTCAGCTTTAATAACTTAATTTTTCATTTGGATTAGAGGTTACCTTTAATAATACTCAGAGCCAGCCAACAATGTTTTTTTTTTTATTTATCACAGTGTAGAGATCACGTTAAAACAACTGTCAGAAGAGATAAGACTGCAGACAAACCCAACATATCAGTCTTGTAATTGGAGCGTGAGTGGCAGGAGAGCGTTGTGCCCGCGGCGCTCTGATCTGTCCTGGCCTGTCCCATCTCGCTCGCTATTTTCACAGCTCTGAAAAGTGCTGACTTGGATGTTTTGTGAAACAAGCAAACTCCATTTACTGCTAATAAAAATACAGCTCTGTCACTTTATTTGGAGGGCCGTAGCAAATGTGTCATGGGGCCCCATCGCAAAAAAAACATTAAGGGGCCCTTCTATCTCCCTAATCTTATCTCCAAGGCAATTGTTATAGTAATACAGAACCGTAATGGTTTTCATACCAATGAAATTGAGGCTTCCAAATTTTATACACACTTATTTTATCCCAATATATTTGCTACATGATGTTGCTACCTGCACAAATCACTGTGTAGCTTCTGGGGCCCCATAGCAGTTGCATGGTCTGTTTAGCTGAAGTCCTTGGTTTCTGGTAGAACCAAACCACAGCAAATACATTTTCTTCCTTCCTTTGCTGCCCACTGTCTAATTTATGGGCTTAACACCTTCTGGGGCAGATACACATACATTTGCGTGGGCGCAGCGTATGTGAGATACGCTACGCCGCTGTAACTTACTTTGCAAATCTTTGAATCCTGAAAGAATTTGCGCCGTAAGTTACGGGGGCGTAGTGTATCTCTTGCGGCGTAAGGGCGCGGAATTCAAATGCGGCGAGTAGGGGGAGTGTTTCATTTAAATGAAGCGCGTCCCCGCGCCGAATGAACTGCGCATGCCCCGTCCGTCAAAACTCCCAGAGTGCATTGCTCCAAATAACGTCGCAAGGACGTCATTGTTTTCGACGTGTCCAGCCCTATTCACGGACGACTTACACAAGCGACGTAAAATTTTCAAAATTATACGTGGGAACGACGGCCATACTTAACATTGAGTACGCCACCAGATAGCAGCTTTAACTATATGCCGGAAAAAGCCAAAAGGAAACGACGTAAAAGAATGCGACGGCCGCTCCTACGTTTGTGGATCGTCGGAAATAGCTAATTTGCATACTCGACGCGGATTACGACGTGAACGCCACCCAGCGGCCGCCGAAAAATTGCATCTTAGATCCGACAGCGTACTAAGGCGTACGCCTGTCGGATCTAACACAGATGTCGTCGTATCTTGTTTGGTGGATACCAAAACAAAGATACGACGCGCAACATTTTAAATTACGCGGCGTATCAACAGATACACTGGCGTAATTTCTTTGAGGATCTGCCCCTCTGTCTGTAGCCAGGTTTGAAGTAGTTACAACAATTTTCCCTTTTTGCAAGATCCTTATGCCGCGTACACACGATCGGATTTTCAGTCGGAAAATGACATGCCAAATCGCATGTCAAAACGCACCAGTGTGAACCAGGGCTTAAAGGGGCTGTATAGGTTCAATTTTATTTATTTTTTATGTAGCACTACCCCCGGAGGAGCTGCTGATTTAGATTTGGGTTTTGAACGTTCCCTTTAAGTTCATTGTCAGGGGAAGAAAGTCCGTAGAAATTGCAATGTTCACACAAGATGTAAAACCCTCAACTGTTATGCCGCGTACACACGATCATTTTTCGGCATGTAAAAAAACGACGTTTTTAAAAAACGTCATTTTTCGGGCTCTGAAAAACAAAAAACAAAAAAATTCGAACATGCTGCATTTTTTAACGACGTTTTAAACTATGTAGTTTTTCGGGTTGTAAAAAATTATTGTGTGTGGGCTAAAACGACGTGAAAAACCCGCGCATGCTCAGAAGCAAGTTATGAGACGGGAGCGCTCGTTCTGGTAAAACTAGCGTTCATAATGGAGTAAGCACATTCATCACGCTGTAACAGACTGAAAAGCACGAATCGTCTTTTACTAACATGAAATCAGGAAAAGCAGCCCAAAGGGTGGCGCCATCCGCATGGAACTTCCCCTTTATAGTGCTGTTGTACGTGTTGTACGTCACCGAGCTTTGCTAGAGAATTTTTTTTTAACTATCGTTTTCTAGAGAAAAATACGCGGGTACGCGGCATTAGGTTTTATTTTTGCTGCATAAAACTTGTGAAGAAAGTGGAGAGTATAGAAAGGAAGGTTCAGGTTTGCGGTACAGAATGCACAAAAATATCTAAAGTTCCAATCAGCAGGCCCGTCGCTACAGGACAGGCAAAACAAACTATGGCTTGGGGTCCCGAGCTGGCCTGGGGCCCCCAACTTCCCCTTCCCCTTCCCAGGCTGTAGCGTGGCCAAGCTTCCCTTCCTTCCTCCTGGAGTCCTGTCAGTGCGGCTGGGTACCACACGTGGTACAGCAGATTCAGTTTCCTGTTCCCAGCCGGACTGACAAGAAGTGCACACTGATTGCTCACTTCCTTTCAGTTCGGCCGGGAACACAGGAAACTGAATCTCCTGTACCGCGCGGTACCCGGCCCAGGCACTATCTGATAGGGGACTGGGGACCCATAATGATAGAACACCGGACTGACAGGAGGAAGAGGAGCTCGGCCACGCTACAGCGGCAGCCTACAGGGAAGAAGGGGAGGTGAGAATAGAAAAACATAGGGACTAGGGAGGGGGGGAGGAGTAAGAACATGGGAGTAAATAATTAGTGTAGCGCTAACGTAGGCTTTGCCTGTGGGGGGGGGGTGCTTGGGGGCCCTTGGGGTGCTTGGGGGCCCCCATTTTGCTTGGGGCATCCAAATTCCTTCAAATGGCCCTGCCAACCAGTCAGTCACCACTCCCTCTTAATTGGGTATTGCTCACCCGGATAGACCCCTCTCACATGGCCTAGAAGCCGGGATGATGCACGAACCAGGTTTAGCTATTCAGACTTTACTTTCTCTAGCAGACCTGAGAACTAAGCTTGTCTGTCGTTGTCGGTCATTGGTCTTCACTCATTACAGGTATTCTCCTAACACTCTGCCGAACTGACGCGTTGCGTCCATACTAGACTTTTTCAAAGACTTTCTCACATAGAGGTGCATAAAGGTTTTATTGGTTATGATTTATTGCATTTAGGACCACACATTTAATTTATACAAGGAGCGCTACACTATGTTGTAAATAATATTATCTATATATCGGGCCAGATTCACAGAGAGATACGACGGTGTATCTCCTGATACACCGTCGTATCTCTGACTTAGGCCGGTCGTATCTATGCGCCTGATTCATAGAATCAGTTACGCATAGATATGCCTAAGATCCGACAGGTGTAACTGTGTTACACCGTCGGATCTTAACTGCAATTTAAAAATGGCCGCGGGGGGCGTTCTCGCTGATTTACACTGAGAAATATGTAAATCAGCGAGATACGCCAATTCACGAACGTACGCGGGCCCGACGCAGTTTGTTACGACGTTTACGTAGCGGTCTTCCCGGCGTATACTTACCCCTGCTTCTATGAGGCGCAGCCAATGTTAAGTATAGCCGTCGTTCCCGCGTCAAATTTTTTTTTTTTACGTTGTTTGAGTACGCCGATTCTCAAACCCGCTTGTCGCAAGTTACGCTCACGCCGAAACCACTGACGCTCTGGCGACGTCAGTGGGAGCCAGGCACGCTGGGAAAAATCGCGGACAGCGCATGCGCATTTAAATCGGCGCGGGGACGCGCCTGATTTAAATAGTACACTCCCCCTAGCCGCGGAATTGAATTTACGATCCGCCGCCGCAAGTTTGGAGGTAAGTGTTTTGTGAATTACCCACTTGCCTCTCAAACTTGCGGCAGCGGATCTTAAATCACATAGATCACGCGGATCTAAAGATCCGCTGATCTATGTGAATCTAGCCCATCGTGCCTATATGGAGATGTTGCATTAGAAGACCTGCCCCATTGAAATTCATCCCAAAGATGTTTGGTTGGGCTGAGGTCAGGGATCCATGCAGGTCACTCAAGTTCCTCCACGCCAAACCCATTAAACCATGTCTTTATAAAGCTGGCTTTGTGCACAGGGGCGCCGTTTCTTTGAAAACAGAAGACATCCTTCCCCAAACTGTTACTGCATGGTTGGAAGTCCACAAATACCTAAAATATCTCTGTATTCTGTAGTAATAACAGTAGCCTTCTCTGGAAACACCTGAACTCATTCAACGGGGTGGCCACATACTTCTGGTCATACAGCGTAGGTGTGATGATCAGATGCCAACATACTTTTGGCCATATAGTGTATACGTTATGTGAATACAGATCTGTATTAATTGGCGGTCCTTTATCTACCTAGAGTGCGGTTTTACTTTAACAATATTTAGGTTGAATTCTAAGTGCAATGACCCATAAACATTGGCACAGGTTGCAGTCATTTTTTCCCTTCGCGATGAATGCCACTTGTATGGGTTAACAGCTCATTTCAACAGATGAGACAGCGCTGATGGAAAAGTCCTTAAATCACCCGAGGTTTTCATACAGTATTAAATATTTGTGGTAATGCAAAAAGGCCGGAGTAATCATTACCCTGCAGGTGTTTGATCACTATCTTCCTCCGCACACAAGCCAGTCCTGTACTCACAAGATTCGATATCACGGCTACAGCGAAAATGTGTCTCTCTCTCTGCTCCAAAATCCCATTCTAGACCGCGGGGAAAAGATATGACTTCACACCGTCTCCAGGCTGCCTTTGTCTTTCTGGCAACGCCAACCACAGCTTAAAGTGATGCTTCAGCCCAACAGATAAATGCATAGCTAAAACACTTATATAAGAATTGTTTACCCTGCCAGGCGATACGTGCATTAGGGATACAAGTTTTGGAAAAATTACGGACCTTTTGCCAATTGAAATCAAAGGGAAAGGTAAAATGAATCCCTTAATGCCTAAGGATAAAACAAATCTTAAAGTGATATTAAAGGTTCAATTTTTTTTTTTTTTTTTTTTTAAATAACAAACATGTCATACTTACCTCCACTGTGCAGCTTGTTTTGCACAGAGTGACCCTGATCGTCCTCTTCTGGGGTCCCACAGCGGCTCTCGCGGCTCCTCCCCACATTAGATAACCCCCTCTGGGAAGCTCTCTCCTGAGGGAAGGGCCCTTGGGTACTGCCCGAGGGCCCCATGCCACTAGGGGGCCCCATCAGGGTTGCCAGCCTCAGTAAAACCAGGGAGAGTACGTAAAAATCTGTGTTTTTATCCCAAGATTATAGCTGCCCGCCTCTCCAGTACCTTCTCAGTGTGTGTGTGTGTGTGTGTGTGTGTGTGTATTCTGTGTGTATGTATACTGTGTGTGTCTGTGTGTGTGTGTATACTGTGTATGTATACTGTGTATGTATACTGTATGTGTGTGTGTATACTGTGTGGCCCCATAATCTATTGCCTGGGGGCCCCATAATCTCCTATTGCCCGGGACCCCATTGGCCTTAAAGCGGTTGTAAACCCGCATATACATTTTTTTATTTTTACACCTGCGAGGCAAAAGCCATAATGAGCTAGTATGCACCGCATATTAGCTCATTATGAAATACTTGTATATACAATAATGCGCAAACCAAATAATGTTGTGAATCAGGCTGCCAACATACCATATGGATGTTTGGTGAAAAAAATGTGAAAAAAATGTAGCGCCTAAAACAATAAGAAAAAGCCCTAAGAAAGGGGTTTCTATGTGACCAAAGGGCAGCTGACTTAATAGAAAGTCTTGCACCTTCTACTACACTAAAACAGTGATGAACCGTACAAAGTGAAATAAACACAAAAATTATTTTAAGCTGTACCTATGATAGGTACCCCCATGTGGTAAACATGACAATGTGTAAATTAGTATGAATCACGGACACACCTGTGCTCTACAACAGAGTCAACAGCCTGTGTCACAGAGCGGAAATATCCACACTGTGTAAAATACTGACAGATAGGTGGTGTGTAAATCAACACAAAACCACCATATCTTGCATGGATGTCTACGGTAAAAACCACCAATCATGTGTTATATAAGTGAAACAGATGTGTGTTATGCAAAACACTCCAAACGTTGTAGTGTCTATATAAAAATAAACATAAAAGCAGTTACAGTGTAGAATCCAAATAATGGTTCTAGAAACAGTCCTCCAAGATAAATATTAAGCTAGCAATCAAGTGTGCCTCAATGGAGTGACATGCACCCAATTCTGCAAAGAAAAAAGTCCTTGTAAGGAATATGGAGTCAATGCACACGTAGGTACTTCCAGTGTTGGGGTCATGGGCATCCGCTGAAATTTTTTCAGGGGGGGTGCGCGCTTCGGCAGCGGCGATACACAGTCGCATTTTACCCTTTCTTTGACCGCTAGCGGAGGTTAAAAGCGCCCCCCCCCCAGGTTAAAATGTAAAAACACCCCACTGTGCCTCCTGCATCTTTAAATATCTATTTGTCACTACTGTGTACCCCCTCTCCACAATGGCACCTCTGGATCCCTTTACATTACACAGCACCTCACAGCTCTGGACCCCTTTACATTACACAGCACCTCACAGCTCTGGACCCCTTTACATTACACAGCACCTCACAGCTCTGGATCCCTTTACATAACACAGCACCCCACAGCTCTGGACCCCTTTACATTACACAGCACCCTGCATCACTACTGTGTACCCCCTCTCCACAATGGCACCTCTGGATCCCTTTACATTACACAGCACCTCACAGCTCTGGACCCCTTTACATTACACAGCACCTCACAGCTCTGGACCTCTTTACATTACACAGCACCCTGCATCACTGCCCCCTTTAAATTACACATCAGAAAATAGTCTAGTGTTACCTGTGGCAACAGATGTTGGAACAAACAAAGCACAAACAAAACTATATAAAACGGCGCTCCCCTCTCTCTGTCCTCTGGCCAGTTCGGCCCTGCTCCTGGCTCTCCCTGGCGATTCCAGAGGGGGGCAAACGACCCCCCTTGCCCTATGGAGCGGACGCCCATGGTTGGGGTGGAGCAAATATCCTCAAACAAGACAATCTTCAATACTGGACATATAAATAGATGAGTGGGTACTCTTACCAGAACAGGTGGACCCTCTCAACCACCATACGGTGGGAGGGTCATCAGAGCTTATATAGACCGACTGTCTGGATCCAGGAGTCCTCACTCTACTCGTCCAAACCAGAAATGGTCACAGATGTACTTGGTTGTCCAGAGGTATTGTGATAACAGGGGTCAGCCTGTCAGTAGTTGCTCCGAACACCCCAATTCATATGCAAAAAAGAAAAAATAATAGAGGTGCTCCTCATAGTGTAAAACTATTATTTAATGGTAAAAAATTCCAAAGTTCACACACGTGACAGGAAATGCAATAAAATCATGAAAAGCTTACAGGGTGTTTAGAGATATGGTTCTTAGGGACTTAGATGAATTACCTCTAAAGAAAACATTCATTGACCCTAACATAAGGAGAGGTTTGAAGAGTCTTTGTGAACACAAAGATTTGGTGATCCGCCCTGCGGACAAAGGTGGACGTATTGTGGTGTTGGACAAGTCCGCATATCATGAAGAAATGCTACGTATTTTGGGTGACACCAGCACTTATGTTAAATTACCCTCAAATCCCACTTCAAAGATCAAAACCTCATTGTGTAAATGACTTACTGCAGGAACACAGAAAGGGATATTGGACAAAAAAGAACAGGCATATCTTATGCCTAAAGTTCCTCGCATCCCCACAATGTATTTTTTACCAAAAATACATAAGGATAGTGAAAAACCTCCTGGAAGACCCATCATAAGTGGGATTAATTCTATTACCTCCCGAATAGGGAGATACATTGACTTCCACTTACAACCCATGGTCAAAGATATTCCGTCATATCTAAAGGATACTAGGCATACCATCGCCCGCCTTGATGATGTTGTGTACAGTGGGGACATCATGCTGGTAACGGCGGACGTGTCCTCTCTGTACACTAGCATCGCCCACCATTTGGGGTTTCAGGCAGTGGAGTGCTTCCTTCATCGCAATGATAGCATTCCCATTGTACAAAAATACTTTATTATGGATTTGCTCAGATTTGGGACTACTAACAACTATTTCTGGTATAATGGAGATTATTTCCTACAACAAAAGGGTGTGGCATTGGGGGCCAAGTTTGCCCCCAGCCTCGCCAACATCTTTATGGCCAAATGGGAGGAGGATGTCGTCTATGCCTTAAACCGGCCAGAGATTGTTCTCTGGGCCAGGTATATAGACGACATCCTCCTCCTTAAGGAGGGGCGACCAACACTCGTTGGATTCATTCATGGCCACATTGAACACAAATGAGGTAGGGATTGTTCTTACATATGAGGCAAGTTTTTCCAACATTCACTTCCTCGATCTCGAAATTCAGGCCCAAAATGATCGTTTAGTAACCAGAACGTATTTCAAGAATACTGATCGCAATAGCTACATTCCTACCGATAGCTGTCATCATCCTGCCTGGCTAAGGTCCATTCCTAAGAGCCAGTTGCTGCGGATACGACACAATTGCTCTGACGTTAAGGACTTTTATGTACAAGCGCAGGTCTTGAAACAGAGGTTTTTGGATAAAGGGTACTCGAAAGAAAAAATCGATGAAGAAATAGAACATATTGGAAGGGTTGACCGTGCAACACTCACATTGGAAAAAACTAAAGCAGTTCAAGACCCCAAATTTAGGAATGCATTTTTTACCACTTTTTCTGGGCAACATAAACAGATTAAGGATATCATTTATAAACATTGGGGGATTCTGAAAGAGGATCAAGTTCTAGGACCCACTGTAACGCCGTCAGCGTTACTTCCTCCTCATGGAGCGCAGACTTGTCACTTATGACAGTTGCGCTCCATTCAGATTCACGTCCGCGTCACTTCCGGTGCGCGGACGTCTGCGCTCCACGTTGGAACGCGGAAGTGCGTTCCAACGTGCGGCGCTCAGCTCAGCCACTGCCCGGGCTATTTAAACTCCCGGGGATGGCGGCAGGGTGTTCGGATATTCCTGTTGGACCCTGCCGCCATCTGGGAAACCCTGGACAAGCTACAGACTCGCTGTAGCACCTCTCTCCACAACTTACTCCTCCTAAGTCTCCTGTGTTTCACTATCCTGCTGGATACCATCACCACCTGTGCGGACTCCCTGGTATAGACTACCTCCTGAACTGCAAGTATATTTAAATACCAAACTACTGCTGTATATAGATACCACCACCACCTGTGCAGACATTCCGGTACAGACTACCTCCTAAACCGCAAGTATACTTGAAACCAGCTATTACAATAACATTGATTCCTAGTATATTCCAGAACTGTGTCTCTTACCTTAGACTTGTTATTATATACTAGCACCAGATACAGCAGACATATTTCACTCTATTGGTACCAGTGTGGAGATATCCTACTAGTAATACTACTACCCTGATTGTTGAATTTACTTAGACAAAGACTTATACTTGTAGTATCCAGATTGTTCTCATTAGTTAAGCTTAAGAGGAATTAAGCTATTACTCTTGTGTTTTGTTCCATAGAGGATATGATGATATAACCCCAAACTCTTATTGTTCAGTGAGAGTGATCTGGTGGTTCATTTCTGATAAGCCTCTACAGCTGCGGTCTAATCTCATATAGAGTCCTCTCACTGTCAGGGTCATAACATAATATCCGAACCCAAAAAAAAGATAAAGGATATAATTACATATATCTTTTAAATGGATCCAGCTGACCTTGCAAATCATTTAGTTGCACTCTCTCAAAGAGTTGATAATCTTACTAACAACATGAATGAGTTACGTATGCAGAATGATGCTTTAAGAGATCAAAATCTGGCACAAGCCAGGCAAAGACCTGAACCAAAGGCCTGTTCACCGGAACCATTTTTTGGAGATAGAAAAAATTACAGACAATTCATTAGTTCATGTCGATTGATGTTTGAACTACAGCCACGTACTTATCATTCTGATAGGATAAAGATCCTTACATTAATTTCTTTTCTTAAAGGTGAGCCCAGGGTATGGGCTGACACCTATGTAGAAGAACACGGAGATCTCTTAGGAGATTTTGACACATTTCTTGATGAGATGTCTTTGTTATATGAAGATCCCAACAAACAGTTAACAGCTGAGAATTCAATCAGGAGTCTTAGACAGGGAAGGCGTCCTGTTGAAGATTTTATTTCAGAATTCAAATGTTGGTGCAGAGAAACTCAATGGTCTGATATTTCTCTCAGAAACCAGTTCCGTTTGGGTTTATCTGAAGCTATGAAGGATGAGTTAGCTCGTGTTGACCTACCCACTACTTTGGAAGATCTTATGCACCTCTCAGTCACTATTGATCGTCGCCTTCGCGAAAGAAAGACCGAACGTGCCACTACCTATTCTGTCACTCCCTTCAGGAGATCTAGATCACCTCCCAAAGATTCTCCAATGGATCTTAGTGTTATTAAAGGACCTTTAACCTCTGCAGAGAAAAAGCGTCGCAGAGCTAACAATCTTTGCCTATATTGCTCTGCTCCTGACCACATCGTTTCCACCTGCCCTCTTCTCAAGAAGAATTCAGAAGGTAATTTCTCCCACATTAATAAATTAAATTCACCCGGAACCATATCTAATCATTATATTTTTGTTCCTCTCACCCTACAGTGGGATCAAGGAAAGATTTCCATTGAAGCAATGGTCGACAGTGGCGCATGTGGCAACTTCATTGACTCAAATGTTGTAAAAGCAAATAAAATTCCCAGTGTGTTAAAGCAGATTCCAGTGTCACTCACATTTATTGATGGATCTAACTCTTCTTTCGGTCCAGTTACATCTCAGACAGTTCCTTTAATAGTTTCTTCTGCCGATGGCCACACAGAGACTCTCAATTTTGATATTATTTCATCTCCAGTTTTCCCTATAGTTTTAGGTTTACCATGGTTGCATCTTCATCAGCCTACTATTCTTTGGCCCACAAGATCTCTTTCTTTACAGTCTACTTACTGTACAGAATTTTGTCATCCTCCATGTATCATCTCCTTCTCAGAGATTCATCCTACTAATTTACCAGATTACTTACAAGATTTTGCTGATGTGTTCAGTAAGACTAACGCGGAGAAACTCCCTCCACATAGGATTTACGATTGTCCTATTGACTTAATTCCTGACAGTCCTATCCCTACTGCTCGGATCTACCCCCTTTCTCAACCAGAGCTTATACACCTAAAAGATTACTTGGATGAGAACCTTAAAAAAGGATTTATAAGGCCCTCCACTTCTTCTGCCAGTGCAGCTCTATTTTTTGTAAAAAATAAGGATGGATCACTTCGACCGATAATAGATTATCGATCCCTCAATAACATCACAGTAAAGAATAGATATCCATTACCACTCATTCCAGAGCTTATTGAAAGGTTACAGACAGCTAGGATCTACACAAAGCTGGACCTTAGAGGTGCTTATAATCTTATAAGGATTCGCTCTGGAGATGAGTGGAAAACTGCTTTTAAAACTCGATACGGGCTTTTCGAGTACTGTGTAATGCCTTTCGGTTTATGTAATGCCCCAGCAACTTTTCAGTGGTTTATTAACGATATTTTTCATGATCTGCTTGACATTTGTGTTGTTATCTACTTAGATGACATATTAATTTATTCTGATACTCTCGAGGAACATCACAAACATGTGCGTTGGATTCTGGAGAGACTCAGAATTCACTCTCTATATGCAAAACTTGAGAAGTGCGTCTTCAGTCAGACTACTATCTCCTTTCTTGGTTATCAGATCACTCCAGATGGAGTTCAGATGGACCATACTAAAGTGGATTGCATTTTGTCTTGGCCTTCTCCCCAGACCAGAAAGGCCCTTCAGAGATTCCTTGGATTTTCTAATTATTATAGAAAATTCATTAAAAATTTCTCATCAATTGTGAGACCACTTACTAGTCTAACCAGTTCTAAGATACCTTTCATATGGTCCAAGGAAGCACAGAAATCATTTGAAACACTTAAGCTTAGTTACTCTTCAGCTCCTATTCTCCAACTCCCCAATCCAATGTTTCATTTTACGTTGGAAGTTGATGCTTCACATTTTGCC
This sequence comes from Rana temporaria, assembly GCF_905171775.1. NCBI lineage: Eukaryota > Metazoa > Chordata > Amphibia > Anura > Ranidae > Rana > Rana temporaria. The sequence goes on from NC_053494.1 coordinate 209,887,369, forward strand.
TTGGGTGCTGTACTTTCCCAACGACCCACATTATCACATCCACTACATCCTGTTGCCTTTTATTCCAGAACTTTATCACCAGCTGAAAAAAACTATCCGATTGGAGAAAAGGAACTGTTAGCAATAAAGGACGCTCTCGCAAACTGGAGACACCTTCTGGAGGGTTCTACACACCCTATCACTATCCTCACTGACCATCGTAATTTACAGCATCTCAAAACTTGTAAAACTCTTTCTGCCCGTCAAGTCAGATGGAGTTTATTTTTTGATCGTTTTGATTTTGTCATCTCATACCTCCCCGGTACTCAAAATATCAAAGCAGATTCTCTATCTCGTATGAATGAAGATCAATCCATGGACATTCCACCACTTTCCATTATTCCTTCCAACCGAATTATTGGAACAACCTTGACATTCGATAAATTGCTCATTCAAACTCTTTCTAAAGATAAATCTCAACTCCCTAAAGGTCTACAACAGCAGTCTAATGGACTATTTACTTTCAACGACAAGATCTACGTTCCACCAAGTTTACAACTCACACTATTAAAACAACTCCACGATGCCCCACTTGCAGGTCATCCTGGTATTAGTAAAACCATTCTTTTACTGAAGAGAAGTTATTGGTGGCCCCATATGACAAAGACTGTTCATGACTATGTGAGTTCTTGCCACACTTGTGCAATCAACAAACATTCGAGGAAACCACCCTATGGGTTATTAACCTCCATCCCAATACCTGACAGACCTTGGGATGTTATATCCATGGATTTCATAGTAGACCTTCCTAGATCAAATGGATTTAACACCATCATGGTCACTGTTGACATATTAACCAAGATGGCCCACTTTGTACCCTTGAAAAAGTTACCTACTTCTCAAGAAACAGCTAGGGCTTTTTTATCTAATATTCTTAAATTGCATGGCCTTCCATCCCAAATCATTTCGGATCGTGGGTCACAGTTTATTTCCAAGTTTTGGAGAGCCCTTTGCCAAACCTTACAAATAGATCATCGTAGATCTACTGCTTATCATCCCCAAACAAATGGGCAAACGGAACGTGTTAACCAAACTCTTGAGCAATATTTGCGCTGTTATTGCACCCATCTTCAAGATGACTGGGTTGACTTACTTCCACATGCAGAGTTTGCATATAACAATGCTTCCAATTCATCTTCTCAGTTTTCACCCTTTTACGCAAATTATGGGTTTCATCCTAATAGTTTACCTTCTACTTTTTCTCCAAGTAATGTTCCGGCTGTTGAGAATTTCTTATCAACCATAAAAAACACTCTAAACACTCTTCGTTCTAATCTAAAGACTGCTCAAATTAGACAAAAGAAATATTACGACTCTCATAGAACAATATCACCTCCATACAAAATTGGAGATTTGGTATGGTTATCCACTCGGAATTTACGACTTAATATTCCTTCAAAAAAGCTTGGTCGTCAATATACAGGACCTTTCTCAATTTCTCATGTAATAAATAAAAATGCTGTTAGATTACTTCTACCTCCAGATTGGAAGATTCATCCATCTTTTCATGTTTCACTAATCAAGCCTTATAAATCTAACCCCTTTCCAAATAGAGATCCACAACCTCCTCCTCCAATTCAAGTTTTTGGTGAAACTGAATATCAGGTAGAGAAGATTCTTGATTCTAGGAAAAGAGGATCCTCTATTCAATATTTGATTCGTTGGAAAGGCTATTCTCCCACAGATGATTCCTGGGAATGTTCTTCAAATATTCATGCTCCTCGGCTCATTAAGCAGTTTCATCATAAATATCCTGATAAACCATGTCTCACTGGGCGCTCCGGAGGTGCCCCCTTGAGGAGGGGGGTATGTAACGCCGTCAGCGTTACTTCCTCCTCATGGAGCGCAGACTTGTCACTTATGACAGTTGCGCTCCATTCAGATTCACGTCCGCGTCACTTCCGGTGCGCGGACGTCTGCGCTCCACGTTGGAACGCGGAAGTGCGTTCCAACGTGCGGCGCTCAGCTCAGCCACTGCCCGGGCTATTTAAACTCCTGGGGATGGCGGCAGGGTGTTCGGATATTCCTGTTGGACCCTGCCGCCATCTGGGAAACCCTGGACAAGCTACAGACTCGCTGTAGCACCTCTCTCCACAACTTACTCCTCCTAAGTCTCCTGTGTTTCACTATCCTGCTGGATACCATCACCACCTGTGCGGACTCCCTGGTATAGACTACCTCCTGAACTGCAAGTATATTTAAATACCAAACTACTGCTGTATATAGATACCACCACCACCTGTGCAGACATTCCGGTACAGACTACCTCCTAAACTGCAAGTATACTTGAAACCAGCTATTACAATAACATTGATTCCTAGTATATTCCAGAACTGTGTCTCTTACCTTAGACTTGTTATTATATACTAGCACCAGATACAGCAGACATATTTCACTCTATTGGTACCAGTGTGGAGATATCCTACTAGTAATACTACTACCCTGATTGTTGAATTTACTTAGACAAAGACTTATACTTGTAGTATCCAGATTGTTCTCATTAGTTAAGCTTAAGAGGAATTAAGCTATTACTCTTGTGTTTTGTTCCATAGAGGATATGATGATATAACCCCAAACTCTTATTGTTCAGTGAGAGTGATCTGGTGGTTCATTTCTGATAAGCCTCTACAGCTGCGGTCTAATCTCATATAGAGTCCTCTCACTGTCAGGGTCATAACACCCACCTTGCCTACTAATGCTACAGTGATATATAGGGGGGCTACCTCCTTAAAAAATCAAGTTGCCCCCAATGTTATAGATCCCCCAGTTAAACCTTCTTTTTTCCCTTTTGTCCAAAGGCTTTCACCCATGCAGAAAGTGCAAGGTGTGCCTTGACAATACACATGGGAGAAGGAAAACTATTTCTTTTCAGTCCAGTATTACTAGGATAGAATATCCCATGAAACAGTTTTTTACGTGCGCCTCCACGCACATAGTTTATCTGATCACCTGCCCTTGTGGAAAACAGTACGTGGGCCGTACTATCTGGAGTTTTTCCACAAGGGTAGGTGAACACGTTGCAAAAATCAAGAAAGGATGTGATAAACATACAGTGCCTAGACATTATCTACAGGTACACAACAAAAAATTGGAAGGCACCTCCTTCTTGATCATAGATACATTTGTCCCACACTGGAGGGGTGAGCCAAGTACCAGAGGGGTTTCGAAGTTAGAGCTCTTCTGGATCTATTCGCTCAAAAGTTACGCTCCATTCGGACTTAATGTCGAATGGGACGTAAATGCGTTCATTAATCAGTCCTAACTGGGTGATTGATCATTATGGAGTCATATGGGTTTATATTCCATACAGATAATACTTTTTTAATTTTTTATATTTTTTTATATTTTTATATTTTCGTTTTTATTAACTAATTTTTGATTGATTTCAATTATATCGAAACATATATTTGTATTCATTTTTTGACTCCTTGATATGCATTTCTGATGGGTTTCTATACGATCCACCTCCGTGAGAATTAGCCATTTCCTCTGATCCATTTAAAATTATATATATATTCATGCCCAAGTTTGGCTTATATAGATGCTATTTCTAGTGAGGGTGACTTAGGGTGATCTTTTTGTTACCCCGGTAGAGTGGGTGCCGCCTCTGTGCATATGCATGATTCAGCCTGTCGAATGTCTAGGGTGCGCCTGCATCTTCATGCTGGGGACGTGCCGAGAGACATCCTTGGAACGCATTGTGAGACGCAGCGCTGCCGCGCTGACGTCACGGCTCTGCGGAAAGGCTATTGAACGATGCCTATTGGCTGGCCAACTGCTACATCTCCACCTATCGTAATGGAGGAGAGGGGGAGTGACTTAGTCACCCAAACACAACGAATACATCAGCGCTAACTCCGCCGTAACACTTCCGGCCCCTGGAACGCAAGTGAGGAACCAGGATCATTGTATTGGAACGCACGCCGTTTGGGGCATGGCGGAACAGATGGGGGCAATCACGGATCTGGATCTGAGGTATTTAATGCAGGGGGGTAGCGGGGGAAGGTCAGATACCCCAGTTGAAGTCCTTATAGCGACGAAACCGGTAGGGTGACTGTTCCATCGCATCCCCACTGCATTCTAAACTTTTGGAACACTCCTTACACCTATCCAAGGTGGGAGTTTGCTGCTATTTCTTCAGTTTGCTGTTATTTTTGATTGATTTTTTCAGTTGGCTGATTTTTTATTTCACGTGTGGCTTTGTAAGCTTTTCATGATTTTATTGCATTTCCTGTCACGTGTGTGAACTTTGGAATTTTTTACCATTAAATAATAGTTTTACACTATGAGGAGCACCTCTATTATTTTTTCTTTTTTGCATATGAATTGGGGTGTTCGGAGCAACTACTGACAGGCTGACCCCTGTTATCACAATACCTCTGGACAACCAAGTACATCTGTGACCATTTCTGGTTTGGACGAGTAGAGTGAGGACTCCTGGATCCAGACAGTCGGTCTATATAAGCTCTGATGACCCTCCCACCGTATGGTGGTTGAGAGGGTCCACCTGTTCTGGTAAGAGTACCCACTCATCTATTTATATGTCCAGTATTGAAGATTGTCTTGTTTGAGGATATTTGCTCCACCCCAACACTGGAAGTACCTACGTGTGCATTGACTCCATATTCCTTACAAGGACTTTTTTCTTTGCAGAATTGGGTGCATGTCACTCCATTGAGGCACACTTGATTGCTAGCTTAATATTTATCTTGGAGGACTGTTTCTAGAACCATTATTTGGATTCTACACTGTAACTGCTTTTATGTTTATTTTTATATAGACACTGCAACGTTTGGAGTGTTTTGCATAACACACATCTGTTTCACTTATATAACACATGATTGGTGGTTTTTACGGTAGACATCCATGCAAGATATGGTGGTTTTGTGTTGATTTACACACCACCTATCTGTCAGTATTTTACACAGTGTGGATATTTTCGCTCTGTGACACAGGCTGTTGACTCTGTTGTAGAGCACAGGTGTGTCAGTGATTCATACTAATTTACACATTGTCATGTTTACCACATGGGGGTACCTATCATAGGTACAGCTTAAAATCATTTTTGTGTTTATTTCACTTTGTACGGTTCATCACTGTTTTAGTGTAGTAGAAGGTGCAAGACTTTCTATTAAGTCAGCTGCCCTTTGGTCAAAAAGGGCTTTTTCTTATTGTTTTAGGCGCTACATTTTTTTCACATTATGAAATACTTACTGTACCTCGGAACGAGGTGTAGAGAATTTACCTGGTCTACACAGAGCGAGATGTCATCTCAGCGTGTCTTCCGGGTATCGCCGCTCCAGCGCTTCGTAGTGTGGGTTGTCAGCACCCAATGCAAGACAAGTAACCACGGACATTTAGCGCTGCCTGAGTCCCTTCCCCTCATACAGTATTAAAACCCCTTATGGTATATTTTAGGATGTATCAATCCCTTTTTTTGTTCTCCTTTATTTCCCTTTTATCTCTCTTTATCCTAATTTCTTGTTGTTCCCCCATCCCTCTCTGGCCATCTTGTTATTTCTCGTATTCTTCCTCTTATGCCCTGTACACACGATCGGATATCTGATGGAATCTAATCCGATGAATTGTTTCGTCGGATATCTGATGAAGCTGACTTTTATCAGTCTTGCCTACACACCATCAGTCAAAAATCCGACCGTGTCCAACGCGGTGATGTAAAACACTACGACGTGCTGAGAAAAATTAGGGGGCGTGGCTTGGCGCGCAGCGGAGATGGCTGCGGTGTAGAGGAGCTCCGTCTACTCGTGGGACCTGAGAGCTGAAAACGGGCCGAAATCCCGCAGATTATGTCCTCCCAGACAAGGAAGGGACCCCACAGTCGCTCCCTAAGATCGCTGGGCACCCCTAAACGGAAGACAACCCCCACTAGTCTCAGCAAGTTCTGCTACAAAGGCAGCAGCAAGGCCTCCAAGATGGCGCCGCCGCTCAGGCTAAACATGGAGGAGGACATAGAGGATGATGAGGTCTCTCTCCCGGCTTCAGAGGACTCCACTAAAGGTACGGACAGAGCGGACATACCACTGACATACGCTGCAATGACAGACATAGCAGCAGACATCAAAAATTCATTTTCCCTAGCCATCACAGACATTAAGACGGAGCTGTTGAGATTATCTGAACAGATGGCAGTAACTGAGCGCGCAGGGAAACGGAGAGACAGGGCCCTGATCAGACTAGATGATATCACTGCTAACCATGCCCAACACCTGATCGACATGAACAGGCAGATCGAGGACCTGGACAACAGGGGACGCAGGCATAACATCAGGGTGAGGGGGGTCCCTGAGTCAGTGCCCCCCGAGAGTGTGAGGCCCACTTTATCCGCCATCTTCAACTCCCTGCTGGACAGGCCAGAGCAATCCCCGATCGAATTTGACAGAGCACACAGGGCACTTAGGCCTAAGGCCCCAGATGACAACCCACCCAGGGACATTATCTGCTGTCTGCCAAATTTTGGATTGAAGGAGGAAATCCTGCAAAAGGCGAGAACGGCAGATCAGATACAGCATGGGGGCGCCACGATCCAACTGTTCCAGGATCTCTCCCCTATCACGCTTAAAAATAGGAGAGCGTTAAGACCCCTTCTTGCTATCCTCAGAGAAAAAGGAATCAACTATAGGTGGAAGTTCCCATTCGCACTCCAAGCTAACTACATGGGCAAACAACACATGCTCAGAGTACCTGAGGATCTCATGAAGTTTTTTGATGCCATACAGATAGCGCCGGTGGAGCTACCTGACTGGTACACAGAATTTCTACTACCTCCACTCATCAACAACCCCCTACATTCCCCGGGACCACCATCTCTTTTCTCACCGCTCCAACAGAGGAACCAGCGAGGTACCCCAGGCAGACGATACAATGACGCTCCAGCAACCTCAAAAAGCTCAAAAAGCCCCAGAATGAAGGATATCCACCGCATGTAACACCCTTTGCTACTACCCTAATATAGGTGTTCAACAAGTGTTAAACCAGTCGTTCAGTGTGCCTGATAAGATGACAGAAGCAACAAGTTTTATGGACTTTTGATCTCAAATATAGGTCCTGACTAAGTATATTAGGTCTACCGTCAGTTACTGTTATGCCTTTCAGACGCCTAGACCCTTGCACCCGTCACATATGACGCAACACTTTTGTATTTCTTTTTTCTTGTTTTTTTTTTTTTTTTTTTCTTTTTCTACTTTATTTTTTATTCCTTTTACTTTTTCCCCCACACCAGGGGGCGATACTGCAACAAAAGATGAGGCCACCAGGTGGCGATAGATATCTGGAACACGCTCACTGTTCCTGAATTTTTTTTTTTTTTTTTCTTTTTTTCTTTTCTTTTTTTTTTTTTTTTGTTCCCTAACCACCTCCTAGGCTTTTTATGTGGAAAGGCTCAGCCAGGGACACCTGCGGAATGAATAAGTCGAACTGTTACATGTCACACGCAGGTTGAATAATCTTTTTTCCTCCCACAGGGTCTTGCAAGCCAAGTATTTGTTTCTTATTTAGATACATGTGATCCCAGACTCAAACATCAGCAATGGGAAACACAGAGTGACTGCCCCGCAGAAATGAATGTCTGGCACACCTCGGCAACTACGTGCTAATGCCTTCGGAACTTCACCTCATCCTGGTACGAGGAGACAGTGAGTACCACGCTGCACCCCTCTGAGGAGCATGTCACGATTTGCACACCCTTGATAGATACACCAGAACTACATTGTCCTGTTGCACAACCAACAGTATAATAGCAGACGCTAGACTTTGTGAATTAGATGAAATAGCGACTTGCATTTCATCACACCCCCCCTTTTTAAGGCGGATGTCCCTCAGAAAAGTATTTTACTTTACCCATGTCCTACCACACCCTAAGTGATGTACCCGCCACTAGCCTGATGTCGCGATTTTAACTACGCAACTGTTAAACCCTGAACATTTAAATGGCTTAAATATACTTACATGTGCCAAATAGGAGTGCCATAACCCTAACCGTTTTTTCTTCTATAGTTCATATGTTTCTGTTTATTACCGTTTCTGTTATTGTTGTGTTATTAAGGTTATCCCAAAGTCAGGCCACCCTCGTAGACAATCATAGGCCCTTCCAGACTCCACGATGGCTACACAAGACTATACACCGTATGTAACCCACACACCCTATCTTACAGATATACCCCCAACATTGAACATCCAAACACTGCCGCCAGATACCAACCTTCCGCTCGGCCTCAGACCTGACTAAATAATCCACTTAGCCTACTATACCTCTCAGGTCCCACGACCCTGTACCACCCACGAGCAGACGAAGACAATACATACTCATTAATCTTCTCTACCTACATACAAATAATAGAATAACCCCAGAAGGGGTTCTGTAGCGATTCACGCTCGCACCTCCCACTCACCCCCAAGAGTACAATTTAGTTCTTAATATTTAAGAAACTATTTAACTCACCACCCTCTGGGTGTGTATTTGAGTGCAACTCACACTTATCCCCTACCTTTCATACCTTTCCCAACCTCCTGCCCTCCCATCCCCATCTCTTCCCCATCTCTTCCCTCCCCTCCCCCCCCCCCACTTACCCTCCTGCCTACCCCGTATCCCCCCCCGCCTACTATACCTATCCCCACTTAAAAGGACAAGATGGCATACGCTTTCTTAGGAAAGTCGCCCTCCCTAATTTCACACAACGTTAATGGACTGAACGTCCCTGAAAAGAGGACGAAAATGCTCAAGGAACTGAAAAAGACCCGACCCTCCATTGTTTTCCTACAGGAAACACACTTTAAGGGCCAGAATATACCCAAAATTACAGACAATATCTTTACAACTGCCTATCATGCTACCAACCCCCTATCCAAAACCAAAGGAGTGTCAATCTTACTTAACAAAGACGCACCCTTTACACTGCAACACCAAATCTCAGACTCAGAAGGCCGCTATATTTTTCTGAAGGGCACCTGGAGAGGATCCCCCATTACATTAGCCAATGTCTATTTCCCCAATTCAGCACACATCACATTCTGCCGTAAAATTATAGATGAACTTAAATGGTTCGCAGAGGGATGCATTTTACTAGGAGGCGACTTCAACATTCCCCTCTCCCCACTGAAGGATACCTCCAACGGCCATACACATGTTTCTTATAAAATACTGAAACGTATCAAAATACTTCTCCAATCCCTCACCCTAGTTGACACATGGAGAACACTGCACCCCTCAGGGAAGGATTTTACCTTCTACTCAGCCCCTCACAAAAGATATTCTCGACTCGACATGATCTTTATCACTCAGAGGGACCTGGGTAGTGTGCTCAGAGCTGAAATAGGTATCATGGCCTTGTCGGACCATGCCCCTGTTGCCATCTCCCTCTCTCTGAATCCCACCAAACGCACCGCGTTTAACTGGAGACTTAACGCCTCCTTATTAACTGACCAAGAGATCAGAGATGACATTCACCAGACAATAACGACATACTTCCAAAACAACTTGGATAGTGATACAAATCCCCTAAACAACTGGGAAGCACACAAAACAGTGGTTAGAGGAGAACTAATAAAATGGGGAGCGAGAAGGAAGAGGGAGAGAGAAAGGGAAATAACTCAACTATCCCAACAAATTGCTAATTTAGAAACTAGACACAAGCAGTCCTTATCAATTGTAGTGGAAGAAGAATTGACAAAATGTAGACTCTCCTTGAAACAGATCCTAGACTTAAAAATTAGGAAGGCACTCTTCTTCAAGAAGAATATCTTCTACGAACAAGGGGATAAAAGTGGGAAACTGCTTGCTAAAGCCCTCAAAGACGCACAAACAGCTAACCATGTTCATGCCGTCAAAGACAGTTTGGGGACACTGATCCACGACCCGGAGAAAATAGCCAAACTTTTCTCAAAATTTTATGATAAACTTTATAACCTCCCCGAACAACATAAACCCCACTACGTCACGAGCACTAAAAGAGAAGCTATATTAGAATTTTTAAGAGACAGTGAACTCCCCACACTAAATCAGGAAGACACATCCAAATTGGAAGACCCTATTAACCTATCAGAAATACAAGCAGCTATCTCGGACCTGAAAGCAGGGAAGAGCCCAGGCCCTGATGGCTTTACCTCCCAATACTACAGGACCTACATGAATAGTTTGTGTAAGCCACTAATGTCTGCCTACAATCACCTAGCCAAGAACAAACATGACTCCAACTCCTTCTTACTAGCTCATATCGCAGTAATCCCCAAACCAGACAGGGACCATTCAGATTGCGCCAACTTTAGGCCTATATCGCTACTAAATAATGACTTGAAGCTCCTGGCAAAGATCTTGGCCAACAGACTAAAACCACTACTCAACAAAATCATAGGTCCTGAACAGGTGGGCTTCATGCCCAGGAGAGAAGCCCGTGATAACATCACGAAAGCCCTCAACCTGATTCACTTAGCCCAAACCTCAAAAACAAAAGGGATGCTACTCTCCACCGATGCCGAAAAGGCTTTTGACAGAATCTCCTGGGACTACATGTTCTCCACATGCTCCCACATAGGGCTTGGGGAGGGCATGTTGTCGTGGCTGTCAGCCTTGTACCAACGTCCACAGGCAAGAATCAAAGTCAATAACACTTTATCTAACCCAATAAACATAACAAATGGGACCCGTCAGGGCTGCCCTCTTTCCCCCATCCTTTTTATTCTCTCCCTAGAGCCACTGATCAGAGCAGTCAACCTGTCTAAAGACGTGAGTGGCTTTAAGTTAGGCAAGACTGAGTACAAAATTGCCGCATACGCGGACGACCTCTTGTTCTTCCTTACTAAACCTTTCTTCTCCATCCCCAACCTACAAAAATTATTTGAAACATTCGGGTACATCTCAAACTTTAAAATAAACAAATCCAAATCGGAAGCTCTAAACCTGACCCTATCCCATGAACAAGTCACCCAGTTGAAATCTAACCACTCCTTTCATTGGGTCCCTTCCTCCCTCAAATATCTAGGAGTACACCTGACACGCACAATAGATTCCCTTTTCCTCGCTAATTACTCACCACTACTCAGATCAATATCGATAGACCTTCAGAAATGGACCCCCAAACTATTTTCTTGGTTCGGTAGAGCCTCGATTCTGAAAATGACAATCCTCCCCAGACTCCTGTATATTTTTAACGCCCTCCCAATACATATCCCGGAAACATTTTTCACCAAACTTCTTAAATTACAGAGGAGATTCTTATGGGCTGATAAGAACCCCAGAATCAACATCAAACTCCTCACCCTACCCAAACACAAAGGCGGAATAGGTCTTCCTGATTACAAAAAATACAACCAAGCATCTCATATTACCAGAATAATAGATTGGCATTGCCACAGTAAAGACAAAGAATAAAAAAGAAAAAGTGCAGCGCTGAGTATTCAGTGAAATGAATCAAAAAATATGGTAAATAATCAAAATTCAGTGAAAAATCAAAGAAATTTGAAAAAGAAAAAAGAGGGGGACACACCCCCAAGTAATGTGACAGGTAAATAACCTGAAAGACAGCTAGAAAGTGAGATCTAGCTGGATAATGTGTAATATAAACACACCGTGATAGGTGAGAGGACACAAAAATAAATGATAATGAGAACCTCAAATGAAGTCCATATAATTTATACGTGTAACTCCAAAATGTAAATGTGATAGTCCAAGGTCAAAATGGCCTATACAGTCCAAAGAAATATATATATGCAATGTATTTCCTTTATTGGAGTTGGTCAAAAGTTCTTTGTGGAAAAGACCAGATGACTGTAGAGGAATGGAAGATGTTGTGATCTTCTCAGGTATGGAACTCAGATGTTCTTAATAAGCAGTTGGAACCTCGTCAGCAATCCACAATGGTATCCAAATAAACAAGTATAAAGATGGGTACTCTTACCGGAAAGTGTGGACATACACGTCAGCGACGGTATGTCAAACACGCATGTACGAGCTCCTAGGCAGCCGTGATGTCAATGGGGAAGCTGTTTGATGTGCCAGCCTTTAATCCGCCAGGACGGGTCCAATCCAATGAGAGGAGACAGCTCGTGCAGGTGTGGTTCTCAGATGAAAGAGTGTAGTATGCAGGCCAAACGTAGAAACCATGTAAGGGAAAACGTACTCACATAGTGCGGTTAATCCCAAAACAAGCCTTTATTAGGCATAGAAAATAAAAGCCAAAATAAACAAAAAACTGGATAAAAATATATAAAATAGATAAAAAAGTACAAGCCCAGTGAAAGACGAGTACAAGTGATCACAAGTAAAATATGGCGTAATGAGCAAGTAGCTCATACGCTACTTGCTCATTACGCCATATTTTACTTGTGATCACTTGTACTCGTCTTTCACTGGGCTTGTACTTTTTTATCTATTTTATATATTTTTATCCAGTTTTTTGTTTATTTTGGCTTTTATTTTCTATGCCTAATAAAGGCTTGTTTTGGGATTAACCGCACTATGTGAGTACGTTTTCCCTTACATGGTTTCTACGTTTGGCCTGCATACTACACTCTTTCATCTGAGAACCACACCTGCACGAGCTGTCTCCTCTCATTGGATTGGACCCGTCCTGGCGGATTAAAGGCTGGCACATCAAACAGCTTCCCCATTGACATCACGGCTGCCTAGGAGCTCGTACATGCGTGTTTGACATACCGTCGCTGACGTGTATGTCCACACTTTCCGGTAAGAGTACCCATCTTTATACTTGTTTATTTGGATACCATTGTGGATTGCTGACGAGGTTCCAACTGCTTATTAAGAACATCTGAGTTCCATACCTGAGAAGATCACAACATCTTCCATTCCTCTACAGTCATCTGGTCTTTTCCACAAAGAACTTTTGACCAACTCCAATAAAGGAAATACATTGCATATATATATTTCTTTGGACTGTATAGGCCATTTTGACCTTGGACTATCACATTTACACTTTGGAGTTACACGTATAAATTATATGGACTTCATTTGAGGTTCTCATTATCATTTATTTTTGTGTCCTCTCACCTATCACGGTGTGTTTATATTACACATTATCCAGCTAGATCTCACTTTCTAGCTGTCTTTCAGGTTATTTACCTGTCACATTACTTGGGGGTGTGTCCCCCTCTTTTTTCTTTTTCAAATTTCTTTGATTTTTCACTGAATTTTGATTATTTACCATATTTTTTGATTCATTTCACTGAATACTCAGCGCTGCACTTTTTCTTTTTTATTCTTTGTACACAATATTGTCTTTTGTTGGTGCTAGCTGCTACTGGTTTACAATATTTACAGTTAGCGCAACTTTTTTTCCTCACAGTAAAGACAAAGACTGGGTCACACTGGAAAGGCAAATGGCACCTCACCACACTCTATTCGCACCATGGACCACTCACTCCAAAATACCCAACTCTGCGAAACATCCACTGATTACGAACACACTTAAAGTATGGCACAGAATTGCACCAAAACACGGACTGGCATCAATCCCAGGCCCTCTCACTCCTATCTTTGACAACCCAGACTTTCCACCAGGCACTGAGGGTAAAAGGATTCCAGATCTGCTGGCCTTTGACTGCATCTCAGGGGACAAAGTGAAGACATATGACGAGATGAGGACAGAACATGGTGAGGCTTTTCCAGGTTTCTGGTTCCACCTCCAGTTGAGAAGCTTCTTGACCAACACCAGATCTCTCCCCGCATATATCCGCCCAATGACCGCTTTGGAGGATCTATGCTACAAAAGAGACTATGTCCCACATACTACCTCACTAGCTTACTCATGGCTCATCCAGCCACCACAAACAGATGTGAACGGACACAAACTTAGGTGGGAGAGAGATTTGGGAGTAGACATAAGTGACTCACAATGGGAGAAGGCATGCACCCTTTCGCATAAATGCTCCTTAAGTACCAGATATCAGGAGATCTCCTACAAGATACTGACACAATGGTACATTACACCACAAAGAACCAAAAAATGGTTCAATAATGCATCAGACACGTGTTGGCGCTGCAAAAATGAAGTAGGCTCCTTCCTACACATATGGTGGGAATGCCCTGGCATATATGCTTACTGGCAAACTGTAACTAAATGGATAAGACACATTACTGAAACAACAATCACACTTGATGCAGCTGCATGCCTTCTCCATATAAACCACCTCCCTATTAGCAAATACAAAAAAACCCTCACCAGACACCTGCTAAACGCTGCCAAAACACTCATCCCCCTTCACTGGAAATCAACCCAGGCCCCAGGGATTGGGGAATGGCTAGACAGAGTTGCCTATATATACAAAATGGAAGAAATAACCGCAATGAAACACGAGAAGAGCTCCAATTTCAATGACCTCTGGCAACCATGGTTCCTATTCACGTATTCTACTGAATATCAAACATTGCATCAATGATACTGATATACACATTTCTCACAGCTATGCCAAATACAAAGATGGTCTTTACTAAATGTATGTATACCTGAATATATGAATGCCGAACCACACTATATCTAACTGGTATAGCGAACTTTCCCAACAGTGGTCCAACCCTCCTATCCCCTACCCGCCTATATACCCATCCTACTTACCCTAACCCTTGTACCCTCCCCCTCCCCTTTCCTAACACATCCTCTTTCCTGACTCAGCAATTATCCATCCTATGTCTTGATTTACATATTTAAAACCCTGTCAGTACCTCCATTACTTAAATGTACGCCGACATATGTAGCTACTTGTTCACTTGTTATGTCAGATTCTATACTCTGTTACAAAATGTCTTATGTATAATCTACATTTTCATCAATAAAATCCTTTGATTGTGAAAAAAAAAGAGAAAAATTAAGTTCAATGCTTCAGAGCATGCGTCGACTTGATTCTAAGCATGCATGTTTTTTTGACCGATGGACTTCCACACAGACTATCATTTTTTTCTTTCGTTTTTTTATCCATAGGAAAAATGTAAAACATGTTCTATTTTTTTTCACCGATGGAAAACAACCCGATGGGGCCCACACACGATCAGTTTGTCTGATGAAAACGGTCCATCGGTCCGTTTTCATCAGACAAACCGATCGTGTGTATAGGGCTTTATTCTTTCTCTCCCTTTTATTTTGTTCCACCCCCTCTTTTCCTCTCCCTTCCATGTTTTTTATATTTTTATTCCTTTGTTACTCCTTGGTGGAATGGGGGAATGGGATGAGTGGCAGTGCTTGCAGAGCGTGGGGGTGAGTGGCAGTGCTGGTGGGGTGTGGGATCATTGTTAGTGAGTGCTGGGGGGAGTTCTGATCAGCCAACTTGGGTGCCCTTGATCAAGGTCGTCTGCTGATCTGAGAACTGTAGTGGGGCAACTATAATTGCAGCTAATGTTACTCATTGTGTCTCCGGCTTCACTGTGTCTCTGACTTTGTGGTGTCTCGCAGCAGTGACACCTATGCCGAAATCAGGAGATAGGGTCTCCTTCAGCCCTTCCCACTTCACATTCCTTACCAGTCAGCTGACCTCTAGTCTCTGCCCCCCCAGCCATGCCATGAACTGAATGGGCGGCTGCAAAGAGACTAAGTGGGCAGCCACAGGCTCCAGAGACAGCCCTTCTGGCGGCCGTGAAAAGGCTGGGAGAGTGGTTCGGGCTTCAGGAACAGCCCAGGATACAGTGACCCCTGGCAAATGGCCATTCGACCCCCGTGGGGGTCCCCACCCCCAGATTGAGAACCACTGCTCTAAGGAGTGGCTATGGGACAACTTTGTGAATGACCTTGAGTGGCCCAGCCAGAGCCCAGACTTTACCGGATTGAAAATCTCTGGAGAGATCTGAAAATGGCTGTGCACCGACGCTCCCCATCCAACCTGATGGAGCGTGAGAGGTCCTGCAAGGAAGAATAGGTATTGAGCAAAGACTTGTGAATACTTATGTACATGGGATTTTTTGTTTTGTTTTTTATTTTAATAAATTTGCAAAGATTTCAACAAACTTCTTTCATGATTGTTTGTAGAATTTTGAGGAATATAATGAATTTAATCCATTTTGGAATAAGGCTGTAACATAACAAAATGTGCAAAAAAAAGAAGTGCTGTGAATATTTTCTGGGTGCACTGTATAAGAGAATCAGAAATCTCTGGTAGTCAGCCATGTAATGCAGCTGAATCATCGGTCATATGGTCTTTGGGAGAGGCAAAAAAATGAAAAGAAGCCAATTAATGGCCCTTCCTGAATCCTGAACAATTATCTTCCACATCGTCAATATTAATCAGACAGTGGGAACCCTTATTCTCATTTTTCACAAAGGGGATGACTTTTTCATACTTACAATCATCCATTTCTGATGAGTGTTCACATGACGTTACTTGATTTTTAACTATGGGTCTGCTTTGAATCTCACTGATCTAAGCAAAGGTTAAGTCGGAAGTGTTCGAAAATTCAGCTAATCTGAGCAGAATATTGAATGAAGACCCTACATACAAGATCAAAGGTGGAAATTATATATGACGAGACTCAGGATGTACTATAGATAAGGTGAATAGTGCGGGTCACTCTGGAAATTACTCAGCTTTGCTTTTTCTTCTGTCTCATCAATTCATCAATGACAGACAAATTTTCCTCCTTCTGGGCCTTCTGACGTTGTCACCTGTAGATTCATGCCGACCTTTTCACCATAAAACATTTTAAAGTGAATTGGAAACAGCTCGGTATTTACAGGAGCTCCTCATAATTAAGGCTAGCTGTAGTCAGATTTATGTGGTTGAGTTCACGTAAGGGAACAAGCCAAACCTATCTGAGATGGCGGAAAAAGAGGTGAATCAATTTGATGGTGAGCATGGTTGGTTCCTGATGATAGGCAACAGACTGGTTTTTAGAGTATTGCTCCGTACACACGAGCGGGTTTCCCGATGGGAAAACTGTGAGGAGAGCTTTTGGCAGGGAATCCCGTCCGTGTGTATGCTCCTCGTAGTTTTTCCGATGGGAAAACTGCCCAAAAACCACCGGACAAAAAAAAGAGAACCTGCTTGCCCTTTACACATGGTCAGGAAAATCGAGAACCTGCTCTCCAGTACACATGAGCAGGTTTTCCAACGGGAAAAGTCAGATGAGAGCTTTTGGCCGGGAATCTGTTTTCTCGTACACACGGCCGGGTTTTCCAACGTGAAAAGTCAGATGAGGGCTTTTGGTCCTCCGGTAATCCCGGCAGGGAAAAAAGAGAGCAGGTTCTCTTTTTTTGTCTGGCGGTTTTTGGGCAGTTTATCAGTCAGAAAAACTGTGAGGAGCATACACACGGCCGGGATTCCCGGCAAAAAGCTCTCCTCACAGTTTTTCCATTGGGAAACTTGCTCGTGTGTACTGGGCAGCTTTCTTTTTTCCTGCCGGGATTCCCGGCTGACCTTTTCCCAGCGGAAAATCTGGCCGTGTGTATGAGAAAATCGACCGTTTTGGGCAGTTTTCCATTCGGAAAAACTCCAATGGAGCTTACACACAGCCAGGATTCCCGGCCAAAAGCTCTCAAAGGTCACGAGGCGTAGCTGACCCACCCCCGCCAAAGTGTACCACCTACTCCAACTAAGTTGGGGAATGAACAAGTCGGGAAAAGTGTTAACCGCTATAACTTTGCGCAAACCATTATATGCTTATTGGGGATTTTTTTACCAAAAAAATTTTTTTTATTGTTTTTTATTAGATATGTTTTATAGCAGAATGTATAAAATATTGGATATTTTTTTTCAAAATTGTTCATTTTTTTTGTTCATAGCACAAAAAATAAAAATGGCAGAGGTGGTCAAATACCACCAAAAGAAAGCGCTATTTGTGGGAAAAAAATTACAAAAATATTATTTGGGTACAGCGTTGCACGACCACGCAATTGTCAGTTAAAGTACTGCAATGCTGTATTGCAAAAAATTACCTGGTCATGAAGGGGGGTAAATCTGGTTAATGATGTTCAACAAACAGGGTCGCTATCACAACTTAGGGCTCTGAAGGCTGTGAGGGGCACACTGTTTGAACAGGTATTATTGACCCCCAAAAGGACTCACAAACGATTGGTCCACGACCCATCTACTCAGTATAAGAACTCTTTTCTCCATCTTGGCTGCTTTTAAAGCGATAAACTGTAATATAATAAATGTTTGCTTTTAGTTTTAATACTGCTTAATTCTCAAATTTAGTACATTTATTTTTGGCTTCTGAGAATTGGTTTGCCTGTTTTTCGTAGTTTGAAAGTTGTTGATGCTGCAGATAATTTTTTAACGCAAAGGTAATGAATAAAAATGAATTTATTATGCTGGAAAAATTAATAATGTGCACTCAACTCCATAAACTGCACAGCACCACAGTACTGTAAAAATTTAAAAAAATAAATAAATAAAGTGCTAGTCACCTTATACTTTGTATGTTTTTTGGCATATTTGTATGGACACATTTATATAGGAAACGATTTTAGCACTTTATTAACTTTTTATTATGTGTTTATTATTTTATTATTTACTTATTTTTTTAGAATTATGCAATTTATTCATTTGAGCAATATATATTTGTGATATTTACACGGAGGCTGGTAAATGTTTGTGGTAGGATCCGAGGGCTTCCTTGTTAAAGGGGGCTTTCAGAGTCCAATAAGTCACCCCCAAACCCGTACAACCACCGGGCCAGGGTTATGGGGCAGAGGCCCTTGTACTCATCATTATGGGACAAGCACCCCCCTATGTTGAAGCCATGCTGCAGCCTGGTATTGTTCACAAGGGGGCACCCCCCTTTTACTGGCTTGCTGGACTGCATCCTCGGATAAGGGTCTGGTATGGGTTTTTGGGGGACAAAATTCAATTTTTTTTTGGCATGGGGTTCCACTCAAAAGCCATACCAGACCTGAAGGATCGGAGACAGAAGCATGATCACAGGAATAGCCAGGGTCATCAACAGGGGGGCAGCAAGGTACCAAATCAAAAGCAAAGCCGAAGTCAGGAACAGAACTGGGTCAGGAACTGGCGACAAGTCAGAAGCAGGATTCAAGATGAGGTCAGGAGCAAGCCGGGTCAGCAACAAGGGAAACATGCAGGATAAACGCAGGACACAGGGAGCAGCTGAAAGACCAGTCAGTACTTGAGCAAGGGCAGAGGTATCCCTAAATAGAGCATCTGGTGCCAACATGCGCGTGTGAATGCATTCCTGCACACATGCACGTGCCTGGTCACCATTCTATGGGAAATGCTGTGTGCATTCCTGTGTGCCAGACATCTCACAGGAATCCCCTGACAGGGGTGGTTGTTGTGAGTATGACCCCCCCAAAAAAAGGTTCTGGAACTACTTCGGGGCATTTGTTGCATATAAGGCAACAAGAACTTTGGGGTGTTTATCGCATGTGGGACAAAAAAGTGTGACAAACTCCAGATTCTGGAGCTACTTTGAAGTATTTGCCTCACGTAGGTCAAACAAAACTTAGGGGTGCTTGTTGCATGTAGAGCAACAAGAACTTTGGGCTGTTTGTTGCATGAAGGGCAACAAGAACTTTGGTTTGTTTGTTGCATGTAGGGCAACAAGAACTTGGGCTGTTTGTTGCACGTAGGACAACAAGAACTTTGGAGTGTTTGTTGCACGTAGGGCATAAAAGACCTTGGAGCATTTGTCGGCGTAGGGAAAAAAAGACTTTGGAGTGTTTGTCGTTTGTAGGGCAAAACAAAAAATTGGGGTGTTTAACGCACATAGGGCAAAAAAGCACAACAAACTCCAGGTTCTGGAGCTACTTGTGTAAGCAAAAACAAACCTTCGGAGCATTTGTTTCATATAGGGCAACAAGAACGTTGGGGTGTTTGTTGCATGTAGGGCAACAAGAACTTTGGGGTGTTTGTTGCATGTAGGGCAACAAGAACTTTTGTTTGTTTGTTGCATGTAGGGCAGCAAGAACTTTGGGGAGTTTGTTGCAGGTAGAGCAACAAGAACTTTAGGGCGTTTGTTGCACGAAGGGCAATAAGAACTTTGGGGTGTTTTTTGCATGTGGGACAAAAAAGTTTGACAATCTTCAGGTTCTGGAGCTACCTTTTGAAGTGTTTGTCTTGAGTAGGCCAAAAAAAAACATTGGGGCATTTGTTGCATATAGGACAACAAGATCTTTGGAGTTTTTGTTGCACGTAGGGCATAAAAGACCTTGGAGCATTTGTCGGCGAAGGGAAAAAAAGACTTTGGAGTGTTTGTCGTGTGTAGGGCAAAAAAAAAACATTGGGGTGTTTATCCCACATAGGGCAAAAAAGCGCGCCAAACTCCAGGTTCTGGAGCTACTTGTGTAGGCAAAATTAAACCTTTGGAGCGTTTGTTGCAAATAGGGCAACAAGAACGTTGGGGTGTTTGTTGCATGTAGAGAAACAAGAACTTTGGGGTGTTTGTTGCATGAAGGGCAACAAGAATTTTGGGGTGTTTGTTGCATGTAAGGCAACACGAACGTTGAGGAGTTTGTTGCATGTAGGGCAACAAGAACTTTGGGGTGCTTGTTGCATGTAGGGCAACAAGAACTTTGGGGAGTTTGTTGCATGAAGGGCAACAAGAACTTTGGGGTGTTTGTTGCATGTAGGGCAACAAGAACTTTGTGGAGTTTGTTGCCTGTAAGGCAACAAGAACTTTGGGGAGTTTGTTGCATGAAGGGCAACAAGAACTTTGGGGAGTTTGTTGCATTTAGGGCAACAAGAACTTTGGGGTGTTTGTTGCATGTAGAGCAACAGGAACTTTGGGGTGTTTGTTGCATGTAGGGCAACAAAAACTTTGGGGAGTTTGTTGCATGTAGGGCAACAAGAACTTTTGGGGAATTTGTTGCATGTAGGGCAACAAGAACTTTGGAGTGTTTTCTGCATGTAGGGCAACAAGAACTTTGGGGAGTTTGTTGCATGTAGGGCAACAAGAACTTTAGGGAGTTTGTTGCATGTAGGGCAACAAGAACTTTAGGGTGTTTGTTGCATGAAGAGCAATAAGAAGGGTGTAGGGTGTTTATTGCACATAGTACAAAAAAGTGCATCAACCTCCAGGTTCTTGAGCTACTTTGAAGTTTTTGACTCCCTTAGGTAAAAGAAAGAAAAAAAAAACTTTGGGGCGTTTGTTGCATGTAGGGCAAAAATAACTGTGGGGTGTTTATTGCACATAGGGCATAAAAGACTTTTGGGGGGCGTTTGTCACCTGGAGACTTTGGGGCGCTTGTCAAGCATAAGGCACAAAAAATGTTGAGGTGTTTATCGTGCATAAAGCAGAAAAATCGCTCTGCCAAAATGTGCACTAAAAAAAACGCCCAAAGCTCTGCTACCGAAAAGGTTTTAGAGATATTTTGGGGCGTTTGTTGCACCTAGGGTAGCCCTTTCAAGTGAATGAGCTTCCCAAGGAGCCACATGTGTTAACACGTGAAAAACGCGGGAGTTCTTGCTACGCTCAGGTGTTAATGGGGCCCTAAGTTAAAATAAACCGATAACGCAAGTTGAGTTTCTCTTTAATGTTATGCAAGGTGAGAAGGAAAAAAAAAAGTTTGTTGATGATAAGCTCCACTATACATGTCTAAGGTTGTCAGGTGAGAGGAATTTTAGTTTCTGCTTCTATATTTGGCGCATTCCTTAGAAGAGGGAGCAAATACTTGTAAATTCCTTTTTAAAAATGGTCCGCCAGGGATATTAGGTGGTGGTGGTGGGGGGGGGGGGGGGATTCAGGAATGAACTATTGCCCATTATTGTCACAGCACAAGGTGATGAATGAATAGAGGAACACATGCCATGTACCAGCAGAGGGTACAAGAGCTGAAGCATGTTTGGGGTCACAGGGGAAATCGATCATTTGAGATTGACAGATAGTGCAGGAATGCGGCCGACACTCCGAAAACATGAAAACAGCGAATCCTTCCCCAGAGACAGCTGGTGATATAAGGTGATGTCCCTTCTGGGCCTGGATCCTGAGAAACGCAAATCAACACCTCCAAGCGAAAAAGGGAAAAAAAAAATTGATTTATGTTTAGAAGCTCGCTATTGTGAACTGCGCAAGATTGTGGACTGCCGCTGTGACCTTGTACCTTCCAAATTGCATGCCATAGACGGCAAAAACCCTTCGTGCTGGGTAGCTGCCATATTTCCATAACCTGCCTAAAAAGAGATTTTTTTTTAGGGAGAATCTTAGAAAATAGACATGTGCAATTCGTTTCGTTCAAACAAATTTTTTAAGGAATTTTGACAAATTTGTTGATTCGGAAACATCCGAATTAACAAAAACCTGTTTAACGATTTTATTCAAATATTCTAAGATCGAAATATTTAATTTGTTGATTCATAAATTTGTGAATTCGTAATTCGAATTTTGTTCATTTGTTACTTAGTTAATTTGTCAATTTGTAATTCGAAATACGTTAATTCGTAATTTGTTAATTCGTCAATTCTCTAATTTGTTAATTTGTCACTTTGTTAATTCGTAATTTGTTAATTTGTTAATTTCTTAATTCGTCAATTTGTTAATTTGTTAATTTGTAATTCAAAATACGTTAATACGTAATTTGTTAATTCGTCAATTCTCTAATGTGTTAATTTGTCAATTTGTTAATTTGTTAATTCGTTAATTTGTTAATTCGTCAATTTGTTAATTTGTTAATTTGTAATATGAAATACGTTAATTCGTAATTTGTTAATTCGTCAATTCTCTAATTTGTTAATTCGTCAATTTGTTAATTTGTTAATTTGTAATTTGTAATTCGTAATTTGTTAATTTGTTATTTCGTTAATTTGTTAATTCGTAATTTGTTAATTTGTAATTCAAATTTCGTTAATTCGTTAATTTGTTATTTCATTAATTTGTTAAAACAAGGTATGGGAAGGGGTCTCGGGACTTTAGATGAGGGATCCAATTGTAGTTGGTCTGAAGATTATTTGAGATAATTATGGTTTGTTTTAATGTCATGGTCCCCTAGGGGTAGTCCTAGATGTTTGTAAGCATAATAAAATAAATATATAGATAATAAATAATTTTTTATATAATCATAAGAAGAATATTAACATGATATTTGTATTAGTAGATTTCATGCAAACACTTAATCAATGGACATACTTGATACAATTATAGCATATAGATAAAATTACATAAAAAAAATATATATATTGATAATAAAGAAATTCATAGTTGAGACAGACTTGTATAGGCACCCTTAGTTGTATCACTAACGCGTTTCTTGGCTGACTGCCAATCATCAGGGGTAAGATGCAAATGTGTAGGGAAAATTCGCAAGTAGAACCCAGCTCCAGTAAGGGAATAGCATGGTAATCTGGAGGTGTTTGTCCCAACCGGGGTTGAGGCAGGATATCATCCACCCCTTAATTGAATCGGAGAAGGGCCGGGGCAAACAGCAGCCATGGGACAAACCAGACAGCCACATCACATATCCAAAAAATAGCATGTAAGCATGTTTGAGCCTATTTGTCTCCCAAATGATGCGAGTGTGGATCAAAGTGATCCCTTCCTTATGATAAGTTTTGGAGGAGTGATCTGCCGGCTGGCCCCAGCTGATATATTCCCTGTGCCAATACCCCTTCCCATACCTTGTTTTAAAAAATTTAGGGATGGGGGCATTCCATTGTTTAAACCTAGGCTGCAATGGTTCGCCTTTTAAAAAAAAATCATTAAAGGAGTTGCAAAGGAAAAACATTTTTTTGCTGAAATGACTGTTTCCAGGGTATAGAGACATAATAGTTAACCGATTCCTTTTAAAAATGATTAAAAATAGATAAAAATCAATCATATAATGTGCCTGCAGTTTTTTAGTTTCGTTTTTGCATCTAGGTTAGTTTTTGCATGTTATGCTGTATCTGTGCTGGACAGAGCCATAGAGCAGCATTGGTTTGAAAAACGAAACTAAAAGCTCCCAGTACTGTGGTGATCAGGAAACAGACAACCAGGAAGTGTCCAAAACAGAGGAGAATTACAGCAACATCAGAGCAAAAACGAACAATGAGGACATGAAACCAGGACTGCAGTAAGGTAAAGGAAGCTATTTAGCTAAAAAAAAAAAATTCCTTTAGTGACCCTTTAATTCGTTAATTTGTTCATTTGTTCATTCGTAATTCGTTAATTTGTTCATTTGTTAATTTGCTAGTTCATAAATGTTTTTATTTGTTAATTTGTTAATTCGAAATTCATTAATTTCGATATTCGAAAGCTCGAAAATGTGAAAATCTGAAATAATAACTATTTAAATTGTAGGTATTGAAATTTTCTTTCAAACATTGCTGTTAATGAACGTAACAAATACGAATTTATCTGAATTTATCTGAATGTTTATCTTTCCAAAATAACAAATGCTGTATCTAAACGAATGGAACGTAATGAATTAATATTAATAAATAACAATAATAATAATAAAAAACTTTTATTATTCTTATTTATTATTAATTCGCTCTGTTTTATGTGTTTAGATGCAACATTCGTTATTTTGAAAAAATTCGTAACTTGGGATAAATTCGTATTCGTTACGCTCACTAACAGACACATTTGAATGGAAATTCCAATACCTCTAATTTAAAAAAACGAATGAAACGAAAGCAAACTAATTTTTCACAGTGAACACCACTATTAGAAAAACAATGTTTTTATTGGTTCCCTGATGTCACCAAGATGGGAAGGAAAAGAAAATCTCTCCAAATCGGCCACATCAAGTTTGGTTCTACCCCACTAAATCCAAACTAGTGAAAACATTGATCCAAAATATATGGATGAATATATAATATATAATATATAATATATATATAATCTCACACACTGGGGTAGATTCAGAAAAAAGTTACGCTGGCGTATCTATTGATATGCCGCGTAACTTCTAGGATGCTCCGGCGTATCTTTTTTCTGTATTCAGAAAACAAGATATGCCGGAATTTGGCTAAGATCCGACTGGCGTAAGTCTCTTACGCCATCATATCTTAGTTGCATATTTATGCTGGCCATAAGGTGGCGCTTCCGTCGATTTACGTGAGGAATATGCAAATTAGGTAGATACGCCGATTCAGAAACGTACGTCCGCCGGCGCATTTTTTTAACGTCGTTTACGTTAGGCTTTTTCCGACGTAAAGTTACCCCTGCTATATGAGGCGTATCCTATGTTAAGTTTGGACGTCGGGCCAGCGTAGAATTTTCCGTCCATTACGTCGTTTGCGTAAGTCGTTCGCGAATAGGGCTGTGCGTAATTTACGTTCACGTCGAAAGCATTGGCTTTTTGCGGGTTAATTTGGAGCATGCGCACTGGGTTACGTTCACGGACGGCGCATGCGCCATTAGTCAAAAACGTCATTTACGTGGGGTCATGTTTTATTTACATAAAACACGCCCACCTCTTCACAATTTGAATCAGGCACGCTTACGCCGGCAGATTTACGCTACGCCGCCGTAACTTAGGGCGCAGGTTCTTGGTGAATACAGAACCTGCCTCACTAAGTTACGGCGAGCTATCTGAATCTAGCCCACTATTGTCAAAAGTATTGATTAGCCTAGGCTAACCACTCCCCCCTCCCATATTGTAATCAATTCTGATTGGCTGATATAAAACATACATAACTGTATGCACGCCCAAATAAAGCAGCCATTTTATTTGAACTTTCTTCTGTGTATCTTCTGTTCTAAGAAATGTCTCACGGTTGACCAAGGGTCCTGGTAAGCTGCACTATTAGCCCAAGGGGTGGTTTGTCAGGTACTTGAACAACCCTTTTGCGTTCCCTTCAATGACATCATGTACAGATCTCTCTCTCACTCTTGTGAGAATTTGCCAGGAAGGGAGGGGGGGTGAGTCATATGAGGGCCAATGAGAGCTGCATAGCTGGAGGCGTGCCTCTTTGTGTCCGTGTGTAAACCCAGGAAGTGAACAGGCAGCGGCTTTAGCTGCCCACAGTTAAAATGGCTGCAGCCAGACTCAGTGGAGGGAGATTTCTGCAGCATATTTGGCAGGTACAGAATCACAGTATATATAAAATAATATGCAAAGCTGCTGGAGGGAAGCTTCAGAATGGCAAAGATGTTTTTATTTCAAATTCTGTGAGCAGACTTTAGGCTCCATTCACACCTCAGCGTATTGTCGCCTGTAGCGCGACGCTATTGCAGCCTGCAATACGCTGGAGGGGTGATTTTACATTGTCGGCTATGGAGATGGTTCACATCTCCACGCCGAACGCCGAAATGCCTGAAGCTCAAAACAAGTCCTGGACCTTTTTTTCAGCCGGCTTTCGGCGTTCGGCCATAGCCGACAATGTTGATCACCCCTTCGGTGTATGTTACCGCGGCGTATTCTACCGCGTTTTGTCGCGGCAAATCGCGGGACAAAATGCCGCAATTTGTCCCGGCAAATCGCAGTAAAATACGCCGCGTTCAGGTGTGAATGCAGCCTTAAGCTTTGACAATAAAACCTGGAAAAGCGGATTGCTTTCTACACAGAGCTTTCGCACTCTCCAGTTTTAGTAAATCTCCCCCATTGCTTCTCTCTTTTGCCCGGAGGGTCTTTCTAATGCTCTAATCACATTGAATTAGGAGCGAATGTCCAGGTTTTCTAGCAGCCGTACAAAGGCCTGTAGGAAAACAGATGGAACAACTTGAAGGAATCTCGCCAAGAGTGTTGGGTGACGGAGGGGATTCTATGTTCTTACATGCTGAGCAGCAGATAAAAATCATTTGTTCCCATTAGCAGCAAAGATTGTCCGACACCATGATGCTTTCTACGAATCTTTCCAGGAATTTTCTATTTTTAAAAACAGCTGTCACCGACACGTGAGCGATTATCAGCTCTACCTGTGAGAAGAAGAAGAACAAATGAGGATTATGTAACCTAACCAGTAAACATATCTGGGAGTGCGACCCAACCGCTATCTGTAGATGTTTTATTTTTTTTTCTATTTAGAGTGGCTCTAAACTCTAAATACTGGATGATATTAAAGTGTTACTAAACCCAGGAGCTTGCACTCATGGGCCCAGATTCACAAAGGAGTTACGACGGCGTATCTCCAGATACGCCGTCGCAACTCTGAGTGTGAGGCGTCGCATCTCCGCGCCTGATTCATAGAATCAGATACGCCTCACTGTTGCCTAGATACGAGCGGCATAAGTCTCCTACGCCGTCGTATCTTGGGGTGCATATTTACGCTGGCCGCTAGGTGGCGCTTTCGTTGATTTCCGCGTCGAATATGCTAATGAGCTAGATACGCCGATTCACGAACGTACGTGCGCCCAGCGTATCAAGATACGTCGTTTACGTAAGGCATCGGACCGGCGTAAAGTTACCCCTCATAAAGCAGGGGTAAGTCATGTTAGGTATGGACGTCGGAAACGTCTGAACAGCGTCGTATTTTACGTCGTTTGCGTAAGTCGTCCGTGAATGGGGCTGGGCGTAGGTTACGTTCACGTCGCCTAAGCATTGAGCAGGCGTAATTTACTTTGAAAATTTGACGTGATACTGATCATGCACGCGCATGCGCCGTTTGAAAAAGCGCGTCATTTACGTGGGGTCACGAATCATTTAAATACAACACGCCCCCTACCAGCCTACTTTGAATTATGCGCACTTACGCCGGCCCATTTACGCTACGCCGCCGTAACTTAGGACGCAAGTGCTTTGTGAATACTGCACTTGCCTCTCTAAGTTGCGGTGGCGTAGCGTAAATAAGATACGCTACGCCCGCACAAAGTTACGCCGCCCTACGTGAATCTGGGCCATTATATCTGGTCTCCCACAGTACACAGAGCATGGAATGCATTTATTTTAGTAAACATAAACGGCTAAATACCTTTTCTCATCAGCAGTATATATCAGTCTTGTGACTTCTATTAGTGTCTTGTAAAACCTTGTAGGAGGAGTTTAAATTTTACTCTGACTGTCCTATGAGGCTGTAGTGCTGATTGGCCCTGTTCTGACCACATTCACCCTTCCAAGAAAAACAAAAAAAAAACTCTCTAGCAATACACACCAAACTGAGCATGTGCAGAGTGCCCCCCAAGGCTCTGTACTATCAGGAGATGGATTGGGGACAGTGGAAAAACGGGAAGATCCTAAAATATAGGATCAAACAGACAATGCAGACGATAAACCCCTTAGGTTCCCACAGTGCATATAACAAGCATGATTTATTGCATATTCAGACTGATTTTACTGTTGTGGGTTTAGTAACACTTTATATTTTCTAATGCCGCGTCCACACGATCGGAAATTCCGACAAGAAAACCGTGGATTTTTTTTTTTCGCTGGAATTGTGCCTCAAACTTGTGTTGCATACACACGGTCACACAAATGTCTTAAATTCCAACCGTCAAGAACGCGGTGACGTACAACACTACAGCGAGCCGAGAAAAATGAAATTCAATGATTCCGAGCATGCGTCGAATTGATTCAGAGCATACATGTTTTTTTGTGCGTGGGAATTACATACAGACGATTGGAATTTTCAACAAGAACTTTTCCCGTCGGAAAAAAAACAGCTCTCTAATTTTTGCTGTTGGAAATTCCGACAGAAAAAGCCAGATGGGGCCTACACACAGTCGGAATTTCCGACCAAAAGCTCACATCGAACTTTTCTTGTCGGAAATTCCGATAATGTGTACACGGCATTAGATTCTTCAAAATTGCTTATTTTTGTTCCATAATATATCGTTGTTTCTTTTTTTTTTTTAGTCCTTTCTCTATCTTAGTGCTGCTGATCTCCTCCAGCCTCTTTCAGTAACTGTGGGGCTAATTTACTAAAGGCAAATAGTAGACATGTGCCTTCGTTATTGTCCCAATACATTTTGGTCAAAATTTCAGGGATTTTTGGGTTTGTTTTAACAAAATGATAACGAACGTGCAGGATCCAAAATCAGAAAGATCCAAAAAAAAAAATGCTTTATTTTCGTATC
Source organism: Rana temporaria (assembly GCF_905171775.1). NCBI lineage: Eukaryota > Metazoa > Chordata > Amphibia > Anura > Ranidae > Rana > Rana temporaria. Next base: position 209,916,248 of record NC_053494.1, read on the forward strand.
TTTGCGACAACAGTTCGTTATGGATAGATAGAATATTCGACATGACGGTGACAATAGTGATCTGTGTCTATCGAACCTGTGGTCGAATGTGCCTAACCTAACTCTATTTGTCCAAGATTATTCTACATAGAGAAAAAAGATTTGACATTATAGAGACTTGAAGATTCGATGAAGCAGCTAAAAACATACGATCGCCGCGAGCGGACATTTAGGGTCAAATGCTCCGCCCATAGGCTATAGAAGAATTCTAATATTGGTTGACTTGTAATAATAATTAATAAATATAATTATTACTATTCAAACAACATTAGAATTCTACTATAGCTTGTGGGTGGAGCATTCAACGGGAAATGTACGATCACGGCGTCTTACAGTTTAGCTGCGTCATCGAATCTTCTTAGAACATCCAACAGACACCATAAGCCTTTAATTGACAGATTTAACCTTAATTATTACGGATTTTCGTAAAATTGCATTTTTTTAACTAAACAAAATAAATAAAAACGGATTTTGGATTTTTCCCTCTTCTGTGAATTTTCAGAATATGCTGTACCACAATGGCAGAACAGGGCTCAGTGCTGCAGCTTGCTGTGCCGCCACATCTCCATACAGCTAGTGGTGATGATGCAAGATTTGTCAGCTCTACTCCCTTCTCTTTCTCCTTCTCCTCCTCCTCCATGCCCTCCTCCTGCTGAATTGTCCTATAAACCACAAGTACCCCCTAAGCATTCAAGGGTCTATTCAATGAGTCAGGCTCAAATGTGCCATGAAGTGCTTCAACTGGTGTGGCTAGGGGACAGGAACCACACTGGAGCAGAGATTCTTGCAGCTCTGCAGGAGCAGGAACAGAAGAGGATCATGCCACACCGGCTGGATCCAGAAATGGTGGTGTGCGATAATGGCACACACCTCCTGTCCACCCTTAGACAGGGAAAGTTGGCACATGTTCTCAATTTGGTGGTGCAGTGTTTCCTAAATAGGTACCCAGAGTTGGAAAATCTGCTAAAGCAGGCCAGAAGAGTCTGTAGCCATCTCAGGCGGTCATATACAACCAGTGCTCAGATGGCTGAAATTCAGCGGGGAATTCCACCTGCCAGTAAACTGCCTGATTTGTGACATGTCCACCAGGTGGAACTTGACTTTGGCAATGCTGCAGTGGCTGCACATGCAACAGAGGGCCGGTAATGAGTACTTGTGTGAGTATGGCACAACAACAGGCTCATGCTGGCTCAGCTTTTTTTCCCATGCCACTGGCTGCTCATAAAGGATGCATGCACTGTACGGTCACCATTTGAGGAGGCCACAAGGATGATGAGCCGTGACAATGCATGCATCAGTGACACAATCCCTGTGTGGCATTATGGGCCGGGGCGGGCACTCAAGGCAGAGAAGTGGGAGGAAGAGGAGGACTTTCTTTCCTCTCAAGACCCACTTTATGCAGACACAATTCTTCCTACACCACAGAACACACAAGAGGAAAGGGAGGAGGAGGACGATTCTGGCAGTTTTGGAGGCATTGAAGCAGAGGAAGACATACGTCAAACAGTAAGAGATGGTTTTCCATCCCCAGAACCCTTTACTAATACGTGATACTGTAATCCTCAGTGACCTCGAGGTGCCTGGGCTCCCTCGTGCATTTAAAGCCAGCGAAAGTACCCAAGAATACGTGGCATAAAGGCGAAGGATCACTTTTGGTTGGCAACCCTCCTTGACCACCGTTACAAGGGGAAAGTCTCAGAACTCATCCCATCCCCGCAGAGAGTGCAGAAGATGAAATCTCTTGAGGACACCTTAAAGAGGAATTTATTTAATGCTTTTCCCAACATGTGCTCACTGGTGAGTGAGCACAGTCGAGAGGACTGGGGAGACACGCCTGAGAGAACTGAAAGATTGCAGTTTGAGAGATGGGTGCAGAACCAGTGGCGAGAGGACTGTGGAGAAGGGCAGTAAAAAGGGTCTTGGCAGCCATGTTGGCTGGCAGGGCCTGAAGAGAGCTATCTGAGAGTGGTAGCCAAGTAGAGGACAGTTAGCACCTGGACTATTCTACCCTACAGGGGCCTGAGGTCCCTGCCTGCAAACGGAAGTTCGTTGAGGCATGGCTGAAGTAGTGGCAGGCCTACCCATGCAGTGCTAGCTAGTTTTCAGGAGTGACAGTCTGCAGCAAGGGAGGTGCTGGAGGAGGAAACTATGAGCAGCAACTGTTTGTGCTGGAAAGAGAAGAGTGAAGTGTATATACAGGAGTGTATGAAGGAGTCCTAAGCAACTTTGCACTAAATCTTCCTCGGCATCCCATAATACCCAAATCTACCCAAGTTTAACCCCCCTGAAATAAACAAAACAAAGTAATGGACTGTTTTTTGTCTCTGAGTGACTGGGATGGATGTCTGGCTGGGCAGGGTGACAGATGAACCACTACACACAGCAACCCCTATAGGGGCATAGCTACATTTATTGTTATTTATAATCATTTTTTTGCAGCATCGGCCCCTTTTAAATCCAATTTCTTGCCCCTATGGGGCGGCCAGGCCTGCAAGTCATGTAAACAGCCCGGGCCTGGCAAAGCACCGGCACTCTCCAGAAGGAGATTTATCCCAAGACAAAAGAAACACATGGCTTTCTCACCGAGACAAGTGCAATGTCAAGAGGCTCTCGGCGAGCACAATGCAGAAGGCTCTCTGTCATGGTCTGCTTCTCATTAGCTTGCTCATACTTATAACCCCTGACTGAGCTTCTTTTTTTTATGGCAAGGCCGAAAAAAAAAAAAAACTGTGAAATAATTGCCAGACTGGTGGTGCAAGTTGCAGCTGTTTCATATGTAACAGAAAGAATGCAGAATAAAAAACACATTCGTTGAGTGAGAGGTGTTTAAATGCAGCTGCTGCCGGGCATATAATCCGGGGGTTCTAGACGCCTGAGCGTTCCAGCGGAGCGAAGAATAGTACAGTGGGCCTTTTGTTGAGAGGTGCAGCGATAGGGTTGGCAAGGCCATAAAGAACCAAAGCCTGTTGGACCGGCTTCTAACACTCCATCACTGTCAGCTCCTTACACCTCTCCCCGAGGACATGTGTTTTTGATGAATCCCTCCGCTTTTCTGAGAAAACTAACCGGCTTCGCGACATACAATATATTGGCAATCGCAGGCGGGCTCAGTCATTGTAGAATTCAGAGCCAAGCAGCGGGAAAACAATAAATATTTGCTGTGGTGGGAACAAGACGTAGATAGAGAGAGAGAACATAGTTTTGAAAAAGTTTTTTTTTTCTTCCCCTGTCATTTAGTTTCATGGAAGGAAAACTAATTTCTCCTCATTTGTAGGATGATCTAGACGTGCAATAACCTGATCAAAACAAATCCGATCAAAACTAGGAAAATGCACCACGTGGGTGGGTGACGTGGGCTCACCTAGGGTGCGGAGTTTAGGTGGCACTTTGGTTTTCACTGGAGTATTCTGGAGGAGGTGATAGGCCAGTAACCCTTGTGACCACCCAGCTGAGAAAACGTGCAATAACCCGATCAAAACTAGGAAAATGCACCACGTGGGCGGGTGACGTGGGCTCACCTAGGGTGTGGAGTTTAGGTGGCACCTTGGTTTTCACTGGAGTATTCTGGAGGAGGCGATAGGCCAGTAACCCTTGTGACCACCCAGCTGAGAAAACGTGCAATAACCCGATCAAAACTAGGAAAATGCACCACGTGGGCGGGTGACGTGGGCTCACCTAGGGTGCGGAGTTTAGGTGGCACCTTGGTTTTCACTGGAGTATTCTGGAGGAGGTGATAGGCCAGTAACCCTTGTGACCACCCAGCTGAGAAAACGTGCAAAGACCTGATCAAAACTAGGATAATGCACCACGTGGGCGCGTGACGTGGGCTCACCTAGGGTGCGGAGTTTAGGTGACACCTTGGTCTTTACTAGAGCATTCTGGAGGAGGTGATAGGCCAGTAACCCTAGTGACCACCTGGCTGAGAAAACGTGCAATGACCTGATCAAAACTAGCAAAGTGCACCACGTGGGCAGGTAACGGGGGCTCACCTAAGGTGCTGAGTTTAGATGGCACCTTGATCTTCACTAGAGCATCCTGGAGGAGGTGATGGGCCAGTAACCCTGTATTGACCACCCGGTTGAGGAAACTAACTGTCTTCACAACATATAATATATTGGCAATAGCAAGCAGGCTCGGTGATTGAAGAATTCAATGCCAAGCAGCGGGAAAACAATAAATACAGGACGTAGATAGAGAGAAAATAGTTTTGAAAATGTTTTTTTTTCCCCTGTCATTTAGTTTTATGTAAGGAAAACTAATTTCTGCTCATTTGTAGGATGATCTAGACGTGCAATAACCTAATCAAAACTAGAAAAATTAACCATGGGGGCAGGATGCATGTGTCCACCCAAGGTGCAAAGTTTAGGTGGCACCTTGGTCTTTACTAGAGCATCCTGGAGGAGGTGATGGGCCAGTAACCCTGTAATGACCACTGAGCTGAGAAAACTAACCGGCTTCACCACATATAATATATTGTCAATCACAGGCGGGTTTGGTCATTGAAGAATTCATAGGCAAGCAGCGGGAAAACAAAAATGTTTTGCTGTGGTTGGGAAAAAAACGTAGATAGAGAGAAAATAGTTTTGTGGAAGGAAAACAGATTTCTGCTCATTCATAGGATGATCTAGACGCGCAATAACCTGATCAAAACTAGAAAAAATAACCATGGGGGCAGGTGACGTGGGCTCATCTAGGGTTTAGGTGGCACCTTGGTCTTCACTAGAGCACCCTGCAAGAGGTGATAGGCCAGTAACCCTAGTGACCACTGGACTACTTTGCTATAAGATGCCACCAGGCTGTGGCCCTTTACCATGTTATCAGTTTTCAGTCATCGACAGCTGATCACGGGAGTAGAGAGAAGCTGACTATCTGCTGTCAGTGTGAGGAGAAAAGAAGAAAGCTGGTAAACAGCTTCTGTTACAGGGACATCGGTCCCAACATTATTCATCAGTGCTGCTAATTAGTGATTACCAGTGCCACTTATCAGTGCCCATCAGTGCCACCTATCAATGCCCATCAGAACTGCTAATCTGTGCCACCTATCAGTGTCCATCAGTACTGCTAATCAGTGCCCACTAGTGTCACCTATCAGTGCCCATCAGTGCTGCTAATCACTGCCCACCAGTGCCACCTATCAATGCCCATCAGTACTGCTAATCTGTGCCACCTATCAGTGTCCATCAGTACTGCTAATCAGTGCCCACTAGTGCCACCTATCAGTGCCCATCAGTGCTGCTAATCACTGCCCACCAGTGCCACCTATCAATGCCCATCAGTGCTGCCAATCAGTGCCAATCAGTGCTGCCTATTAGTGCCCATCAGTGCTACCTATAAGTGCCCATCAGTGCTACCTATCAGTGCCCTTTAGTGCTGCCTATCAGTGCCCATGAGTGGGCCCCATGATAATCTTGCATTACATTGTACTTGCTAACTGTCCTGAATTTGCCAAGATAGTCATATTTTTATCCAGTTGTCCTGGGATAGCTGTGTCCCAGGCAGTGTCCTGAAACCTGTACTGTACCCTCATGATCCCAGTATTGTGCCCTCCTGACCCCCCTCTTGTACTGTGCTCCTCACCTGTACTGTGCCCTTTGTATTGATTAGTTTTTGATTCATGTCATGTTTTCTTATTGCTTAAAATACATTTTTTTGACAATACAAATAAATAAATATATGTTTACTTCTATTAACTATTTATACTTGAATTCTTGAGGGTAGGTAGGGGCCCCAAGCAGGCCTAGCAGGAACATGGAGTCTACAATAAGAAGACAGAATGGCAACAAGCAGGTGGGTGGTTGCAGCAATAACACACACAGGGGCAGATCCTCAAAGAAATTACGCGGCGGATCTCTTGATACGCCGCGTAATTTCAAATTTTGCGCGTCGTATCTTTGTTTTGGTATCCCCAAAACAAGATACGACGGCATCTGTGTTAGATCCGACAGGCGTACGAAGACTTCGTACGCCGTCGGATCTTAGATGCAATTTTTCGGCATCCGCTAGGTGGCGTTCACGTCGTAATCCGCGTCGAGTATGCAAATTAGCTATTTCCGATGATCCACGAATCGGCCGTCGCATTTTTTTACGTTGTTTTTGAAAATTTTACGTTGTGTGCGTAAGTCGTCCGTGAATGGGGCTGGACACCATTTACGTTCACGTTGAAAACAATGACGTCCTTGCGACGTCATTTAGCGCAATGCCCGGGCGGGAAATTTTAGGGACGGCGAATGCGCAGTTCGTTCGGGGCAGGGACGCGCTTCATTTGAATGAAACAAGCCCCCTACCCGCCCAATTTGAAATCCGCCGCGAGAGATACACTACGCCGCCGTAACTTACGGCGCGATTTCATTGAGGATTCAAACCAAAGCCAGGTAAGTTACAGCGGCGTAGCGTATCTCACATCTGCGCCGGGCGCAGCGGAGGTACGTGGATCTACCCCATACAGTCCAGATGAAAATAGTAGAACTTAAATTTAATAGAGGCAAAACAGCTCACAACAAACCCAATGGAAGGAGGCCCAACTGGGAACTCTCACGGATGCCAACAGCGTGTAGCGGAGCAGGTATCTGCCAAACTGACAGCAGCTGTCTGGAGGCACGGAATGATGTCCAAGGAGATTGTGAAGCCCTACTGATCTGGAAACCTTCCCTGACACTAATGCTGTCCCTGACAGACAAGTGATCCGTCCCCACACTATCTACACGCGAATGCACTCCAAACCCAGGGTTTTAAATAGACTCTGCCACAGCTAAGATGGCCACCAGAATGACATGGGTGGCCAGCATTCAATCAGATCGCTGGCCACTGTGCTTGCACTCCTGAGTTTCTCCAGATAGGTCTTGGCTGCATGCTAAGCTCTCTGGGGCCGAATACGACATAACATCTTGCAAACGCCTGTCAAACTCCCTCTGGAAGTCAATCCACTGCCAATGGCAACGCTAATGTAAACGAGACCTAGCTTTCCTAAAATGTAGACCCATTCCGGCTTTTCTTGCTAGCAACAGGAATTACAGCTTTTTTTTGTTTTATTGAGTCAGCACACAGCAATTTTCTATCAGAGGTCCACTCTTCACTGGGTCCCTGTAATAAAAATAAATGAGTGTTTTTGCTGTTTCGGGCCCCGATGGTTAATAAAATAGTCCCTTTTATTTCTTCTGATTGTCGTATCCTTGTGTAACCACTCAGCTATTATTAGACTTACCTGCCATCCGCCCCGGTCCTCTCAGCCAAGACAACCATGGCTTGAGAGATAAATGTGACTGTACCGGGTAATCTTATACTTTGCTGAGCTGGTTACTGAAGAGAAGGATCCTTTGAAAAATGTAGTCATTTGGAAGCTTGTAAGCTCGAAGCATTAAGTCGCTCGAAAGCAGAAACATTAAAGAGCTGTACAACATTTTCAAAGACACTTTATTTAACAGAAGTGGTTTAATACGAGGGCTGTGCCAGAAAGTAATGCAAAAGTAGGCAGAACTTTTTTCCGACTTACATACCGTATATACTCGAGTATAAGCCAACCCGAATATAAGCCGAGTGTAACGGTCACCACCGTTTACGATATTCCATTCCATCGCCCCTACGACAGCTTATCCGACACTCCAACCATCCAACAGACATCAGACACGATCCATCCCATTTCCCAGAATAACGAGACTTCCACACAGCTCTGTTACTGGTTCCAAAATGTATGAACGCTTTAATGGTACACTCTAAGGCCTCGTACACACCACCAAACATGTCTGATGAAAACGGTCCGCGGACCGTTTTCATCGGACATGTCCGCTGGGAGGTTTTGGTCTGATGTGTGTACACACCATCAGACCAAAATCCCCGCGGACAGAAAACGCGGTGACGTGGCGGCGATGATGACGCGGCGACGTGCGCGATCCAGGAAGTTCAATGCTTCCACGCATGCGTCAAATCACTTAGACGCATGCGTGGGATTTCGGGCCAGCGGACATGTCCGATGAGTTGTACTAACCATCGGACATGTCCGACGGACAGCTTTCCAGCGGACGTGTTTCTTAGCATGCTAAGAAGCTTTTTGTCCGCTGGAAACTTGTCCGCTAGGCCGGAAAATTGTCCGGTAGGCCCTACACACGACCGAACATGTCCACGGAAACTGGTCCCCGGACCAGTTTCAGCAGACATGTTCGGTCGTGTGTACAAGGCCTTAGGTTTTTATACAGTTACAAAGCATGCTACAGGGACAATGAAACTCTCCACCCCCAACATCACACAATGGGGCTTCAATACACATTCAGATAGACACTCTGGCACCGCATTTAGAGGGGTTAATTACTACAGCTTGACAAGTCACATTCTACATCTTAGGCCTCGTACACACGGGCAAACATGTACGATGAAAACGGTCCGCCGGACCGTTTTCAGCATACATGCCCGCCCAGAGATTTCTGTATGATGGCTGTACACACCATCATACAGAAATCCACGCGTACACGATACGCGGTGACGAGGCCGACGTGCACAGCCCTGGAAGTTCAATGCTTCCACGCATGCGTCAAAGTCATTCGAAGTCATTCGACGCATGCGAGGGATGGCGGCCGCTCGGACATGTACGGTAAGTCTGTACAGACGACCGAACATGTCCGATGGGCAGGATTCCAGCGGGCATGTCTCTAAGCAAGTTTAGAAACATTTGCCCGCTCGAAAACGGTCTGGCGGGCAAATGTACGCTGGAATCCTGTCCGCTCGGGTGTACAGACGACCGAACATGTCTGCTGAAATTGGTCCGCGGACCAGTTTCAGCAGACATGTTCGGTCGTGTGTACGGGGCCTTAGGCGGCGTACACACGGTCGAACATGTCCGCTGAAACTGGTCCACGGACCAGTTTCCGCGGACATGTCCGACCATGTGTACGGCCTAGCGGACAGGTTTCCAGCGGACAAAAGTTTCTTAGCATGCTACGAAACTTGTCCGCTGGAAACATGTCCGTCGGACATGTCCGATGGTTAGTACACCTAATCGGACATGTCCGCTGGTTATGACGTGTAACCAGCGTCCCGAAATCCCACGAATGCGTCGAATTGATTCAACGCATGTGTGGAAGCATTGCACTTCCGTGTTTGAGATTGTCGGTGTCTTCTACGTCACCGCGTTCTCTGTCCGCGGGGATTTTGGTCTGATGGTGTGTACACACATCAGACCAAAAGCTTACAGGAGACATGTCCGATGAAAACAGTCCGCGGACAGGGCCTTATACTTTTCACACAAAACAGTATTATTAGCATACATAATGAAAGGTCTTAGAAGCCAGGCTGAATTAACACCTAAAAGCTAGACATCTGACCTTTACAGACTTAATTAGCATCTCAACAGCCTAGGTTAAGCATTGAAGGAGACATCCTATTGACCTGTTGTGGACAGCATTAACCAAACTGTAATATTCCAAGATATCCTGCAAAACATGAATTATCATTTATCAGTCACCCTATGCCCAAAAGGGGCACAGGGTGACCCTAGACCCAAGAGTCATTAGTGACGCTGGCACAGGAGTACCCCCCATCCTTCAAAAGTCTCTGGGTGTCACGGATCATTCCGTAACACAGAGGCACCTAATTTTACCACAAAAAACTGGGAAAACGTATTGACTTGAGTATAAGCCTAGGGTGTCCACCTGCATGCCTCACTGTGCCTCACTTTGCCTCACTGTGTCCATGTCCATGCCTCACTGTGTCCATGCCTTACTGTGCCCATACCTCACTGTATCTATGCCTCACTATGCCCATGCCTCACTGTGCCCATGCCTCACTGTATCCATGCCTTACTGTGTCCTTGACTAGGCTGACGTTTAGCATGGGAGTCCTACGACCGGCCAGTACCGGGTCCCCAAATTCCATGGAGAAATTACTGTTTAACATGGGAGTCTATGGAAGGAGTGCCCGGCTTTGAAAATCGGTGCTCCCTGGCCGCAGGTCTCCCAGGCAACACACTTTGCACATTTGTAGAGGAAGAGTGGAGCTACATGTGACCTACAGCCAGCCGGTACCGGTTCCCCAAAATCCGGGAGATCAGGTGCAAAAAGGTGACTTAAGTATAAGCCTAGGGGGGCATTTTCAGTACAAAAAAATTTACTGAAAAACTCGGCTTATACTCGAGTATATATACGGTAGGTTGTACAAATTTCACATGTTGGTAGAGTAATGCCTCGTACACACGACCGTTTTTTCCGACAGAAAAACTGCTATGAGAGCTTTTCGTTGGGAATCCCGGCCGTGTGTATGCTCCATCACAGTTCTTCCGATGGGAAAACTGCCGGACAAAAAAAGAGATCAGGATCACTTTTTTCCCATCAGGCCAAAAGTCAGAGTGGGAAATCCGTCCGTCTGTATGGTTTTCCGACGGGCAGAAAACCGCGCATGCTCAGAAGCAAGTTATGAGACGGGAGCGCTCTTTCTGGTAAAACTAGCGTTCGTAATGGAGATAGCACATTCGTCACGCAGTAACGGACTGAAAAGCAGAAGGCTGAAAAGGGCGAATCGTCTCTCACCAAACTTTTACTAACAGGAGGATCAGCAAAAGCTGCCCAAAGGGTGGCGCCGTTGGAATGGAACTTCCCCTTTAGAGTCCCGTCATACGTGTTGTACGTCACCGCGCTTTGGACGGGCGGACTTTTGTCTGAGCGTGTGTATGCAAAGCAGCCTGAGAGGAATTCTGTCGGGAAAACCGTCTGATTTTTTTTTCCGACTGAAAAAACGCTGGTGTGTACTAGGCATAACTCTTCCTCTATATACAGGTTGTACGCAAAAACTGATGCTAGGATGAAGGCTTTGGCCAAAGGCTTATGCCGCATACACACGAAAAATTATGAAAAATAACTTTTTTTTTTATGTCATTAAAAACGATCGTGTGTGGGCTCCAGAGCATTTTTTGCGGCGTCATGCCCGGCATCATTCCAGGGAGCACTAGAAGTCCTCACAAGGATCCTGAAAGCACCATTGAAAATATTGGCAATGATGCTGCAAATGCCTTTGGAAATAATGGAAATGATACTGGAAGTCCTGGCAGGGATTCTGAAAATGGAACTGGAAATCTTGACAGAGATTCTGGGAACACCATTGGAAATATGGGCAGGAATACTGGAAGAACCCGGCAGGCATTCTGCAAGCAGCTTTGGAAGTTCTTACAAGGATTCTGGAGATCCTGCAGCAGGCATTCTGAAAGTAGGAGTTCTGTTCCTGGTGAACCTGGAGGTACTCTAACACAGCCTTCGAGGTGCCTCCAGCAGTGGCGGTGCATCCATAAAGGGCACACGGACGCCACCCTCCCTTCTCCTGCCACCTCTCTATCACCATAGATAGATTCATGCATTGCATGAATCTATCTATGGTCGCCACCCCCTATTCAGGTGCCCGGCCCCTTTAAGAGCGCCGGGGCACCTGAATTACAGCGGCGGCATATTTTTTGGAAGCACCTGATTAGAGCCAAAGGTTCTAATAGGCATCCAAAAAGGTGAACAGCAGGCGTTGTGCTGGGCGCTCGCAGTTCACTCAGCATTGTGTTAGGAATGCAAATATTCATTCGCTTTCCTAACACTGAACCGCTTCTCAGAGAATCAGGTGCTCGGGTTTGTTATCTGTCACATGATCGGCTAAAACGACAGGCACCTATCAGACATCAGGCATCCAATCATAGCAGAGGACGGGAAGAGAGGACGGGAGAAGACATCGAAGAGCGTGGAGGACATTGCCGTGACCCGCTGCCCCATGAGACAAGGTAAGGATTTACACTGGCAGCATTTGATGGGCACAGTAGCGGCAATTGATGGGCAGACTGGCAGCAATTGATGGGTACAGTAGCGGCAATTGATGGGCAGACTGGCAGCAATTGATGGGTACAGTCGCAGCATTTGATGGGCATAGTAGTGGCAATTGATGGGCACATTGGCAGCAATTGATGGGCACAGTAGCAGCAAATTATGGTACAGTGGCTGCGTTTGATGTCACAGTAGCGGCAATTGATGGCACAGTGGCTGCGTTTGATGGGCACAGTGGCAGCAATTGATGGGCACATTGGTAGCAATTGATGCGCACAGTAGCAGCAATTGATGGGTACAGTAGCTGCGTTTGATGGGTATTGTAGCTGCATTTGATGGTACAGTGGCGGCAATTGATGGGCACAGTGGCTGCGTTTGATGGGCATAGTAGCTGCGTTTGATGGGCACAGTGGCTGCAATTGATGGTTTTAGTTTTTCAGTTTGTTTGTGCCCCCCAAAAAAATGTGAGCACCAGCCGCCACTGGCCTCCAGTATGGGATGGCATCACTCCTTGATAATTTTGCAGTCACCAAGATTGAAGGATTCATTGCACTTTATCCACTGCTGTTCCATTGGTGGACAGCCCCGAATATTCATGGACAAAATGATTTAGCCGACAGCTTCTGTCTTGCAGCTTAGAATTGAATTTCCTTATATGGAATCAAGATTCAAAATGCTAGAAAATCTATCTTCTCTGGTAAACCTGGGATCATCTTTGTGGTTGGTCTTGGTGCCAATATATTGCACATGTGCAGGGCCGTTTGAAGGAATTTGGTGGCCCCAAGCAAAATAGGGGCCCCCCACACGCCCCCCCCCCCTCCTGCACGTAAAGCCTAGGTTATCATAACACTAATTTTTTTACACCCATGTTCTTACTCCTCAACCCCTCCCTAGTCCCAATGTTTTTCTAGTCTCACCTCCCCTTCTTCCCTGTAGGCAGCCGCTGTAGCGCGGCTGAGTTCCTCTTCCTCCTATCAGTCCGGTGTTCTATCATTATGGGTCCCCAGTCCCCTATCAGATATTCCCCGGTCCGGGTACCGCGCAGTACTGGAGATTCAGTTTCCTGTGTTCCCTGCCGGACTGAAAGGAAGTGGGCACTCAGTGTGCACTTCCTGTCAGTCCGGCCAGGAACAGGAAATTGAATCTCCTGTACCATGCGCGGTACCCGGGCGGACTAACAGGACTCCAGGAGGAAGGAAGAGGAGCTCGGCCACACTACAGCCTGGGAAGGGGAATTTGGGGTCCCCAGGCCAGCTCGGGGGCAATTGTTTGTTTTGCCTGTCCTGTAGCGACGGGCCTGCACATGGGTAGGATTGCTTTTGTGGCAAAGTAGCTGATTGGCTAGCTCTTTCCCCAAACACGTTGGAGGAAACCATGTGACCTACTCTGGTGTCAGGGTGGGCACTGGTATCAGGGTGGGCACTGGTATCAGGGTGGGCACTGAAAGTCCATAATTCTTAACATTTTAAGCACAGACGTTCATAGAGTTGTACATATTGCCTGCAGGGTATTCACAAAAAAAGAAGAAAGAAAAATATTTCGGCCATAGGCCCACTTCCAGTCTGTGCAGAGCAAACTTAAATCATGGCTATTTGGCGCCTTTGACTCGATTCTTGCCAGCGGCGAGACCTTTTCAGTTTTCCTCCGTCGGAGATATTTGACAGGGCTGGCAGTGACGCCCATGTACATCTGTTCGATGGTCCCTTCCAAAAAAACTGAAATCCATTTGTCTCTTCCATTTCAAAGGCAAAGCGAAAGGATATTGAATTGGAAAGAAAAAAGAAAGTCACATGATGCCGATTTTTACGTTTTTCTGGTATGGGAGAACATTTTGTGTTGCTATTGTACCAAAAGGTCGAGTTCATGGAGCAAATAAGGCTATGTGACTCAGTAATCATCACTTGAGAATAGGTAAAAGTCTTCATTATATTTTACCTTCTTTCTATAAACAAAAAGAAGTGACAGTGAAACCTCGGATTACGAGTAACGCGATTAACGAGCGTTTCGCAATACGAGCGCTGTATTTAAAAAAATCCTAACTCGGTTTGCGAGTGTTGCCTCGCAAAGCGAGCAGGATTCAAGGCAAGGCGGTGTGCAGTACCGCATTTGGCCTGAGGTGGGGCGCCGCCGTTCGGAAATGCTCGGAAAGAGGTTTGCCAAGGTCAGCCGAGCTGTCCTCGGGCCTTTCCATGTGTTTCTGAGGCTCCATCCTAGATTCCCCCAGAGGTTCCCCCCCCCAGTGTATAGATTGCATTCATATTTTTGCCACCCAAATGCATTATTTTACACTTTTCTACATTGCTTTGTGCACTGGTGCGCAGTCATTCTGGAAAAGGAAGGGGCCGCCCCCAAACTGCTGCTACTTCTTTCACTGTCCAGTCAGAGGCTGAAAGTGGGTTCAGGATGAAGTACGGTAGCGGAACATCAGAATGAGGACATCTAGTGGTAGAAAAAAAGTACTGCGGGGGGGAAATCTGTGGATTTATGGTGAACATTGCAGCAAAAGCTGGTTTTGTTATTTATTTATTTTTAATGTGATATTTATTTTTATCTTGTTGTTCTGCTGTAAAAAAAAAATGTATATGTATGTATGTATGTGTATATATATATATATATATATATATATATATATACAGTATATATATATACAGGGCTTTTTTTCAGCAGGAACGTGCGGGAACGCAGTTTCGGCACCTCCAGAACTGAATTGCAAGGGGTGCTGGGGTGTGCTGGAGGGTCTTTTGATGCTGGCTGTTGAGGGATCTATTTTTGGGGAGGAAAGAGGTCTACTGTTGCTGGGGAGGACTTTTGTTGATCGTGGGGGATCTATTGTTGCTGGGTGTGGGTCTTATATTGCAGGGGGGGTCAATCATTGCTGGGAGGGATCTACTGTTGAGGGAAGGGTCTTTGTAACTGGCTGCTGGAGGGTCTTTTAATGCTGGATGCTGGGGAATCTATTGTTGCTGGATGATTTTTTTTTGCAGGGGGGGTCTATTGTTGCTTGGGGTGGGCCTTATGTTGCAGGGGGTCAATCGTTGCTGGGAGAGATCTACTGTTGAGGGAGGGGTCTAATGTTGCTTGCTGCTGAAGGATCTATTGATGCTGGCTGTTGGGTATGCATTGTTGCTGTAGGTGATCTATTGTTGCTAGATGTGGGCCTTATGTTGCAGGGGGCCAATCGTTGCTGGGAGGGATCTACTGTTGAGTGAAGGGTCTTAGTAGCTTGAAGCTGGGGAATCTATTGTTGCTCGATTAAATATTTTTTTTTTAGGGGGGGTCTATTGTTCCTGGGGGTGGGCCTTATGTTGCAGGGGGTCAATCGTTGCTTGGAGAGATCTACTGTTGAGGGAGGGATCTAATGTTGCTTGCTGATGAAGGGTCTATTGATGCTGGCTGTTGGGTATGCATCGTGGCTGGAGGGGATCTATTGTCGCTGGGGTGTCTATTGTTGCTAGATCTATTTTACTGCCTTTCTTGTTATCATTAACAGATTCCATATAAAGTACTTGGTTATGTATTCTCTTAACCACTTAAGAACCGCCTCCTGCAGATATACGTCAGCAGAATGGCACGGCTGGGCACAAGCACGTACAGGTACAGCCTCTTTAAGTGCCCAGCCGTGGGTCGCGGGCGCGTGCCCGCGGCGCACTCCCGTGACCCAGTCCGAAGCTCCGTGACCACGGGACCCGCGGACCCGATCGCCGCTGGAGTCCCGCGATCGGTCCCCGGAGCTGAAGAACGGGGAGAGGTGTGTGTAAACACGGCTTCCCCGTTCTTCACTGTGGCGGCGTCATCGATCGAGTGTTCCCTAATATAGAGAATCACAATCAATGACGTCACACCTACAGCCACACCCCCCTACAGTGAGACACACATAACCCCTTCAGCGCCCCCTTGTGGTTAACTCCCAAACTGCAATTGTCATTTTAACAGTAAACAATGCATTTTTAATGCATTTTTTGCTGTGAAAATGACAATGGTCCCAAAAATGTGTCAAAAGTGTCCGAAGTGTCCGCCATAATGTCGCAGTCACGAAAAAAATCGCTGATCTCCGCCATTAGTAGTAAAAAAAAAAAAATTAATAAAAATGCAATAAAACTATCCCCTATTTTGTAAATGCTATAAATTTTGCGCAAACCAATCAATAAACGCTTATTGCAGTTCTTTTTACCAAAATATGTAGAAGAATACGTATCGGCCTAAACTGAGGAAAAAAAATGTATATATATTTTTGGGGGATATTTATTATAGCAAAAAGTAAAAAATATAGAATTATTTTCAAAACTGTCGCTCTATTTTTGTTTATAGCGCAAAAAATAAAAACCGCAGAGGTGATCAAATACCACCAAAAGAAAGCTCTATTTGTGGGGGGAAAAAGGACGCCAATTTTGTTTGGGAGCCACGTCGCACGACCGGGCAATTGTCAGTTAAAGCGACGCAGCGCCGAATCGCAAAATCTGGCCGGGTCCTTTAGCTGCCTAAAGGTCCGGGTCTTGGGTGGTTAAAGGGACAGTACTGGGAGGTGGGTAAGGGTTGGACCCAAGGAACGGTGCTCGGAGGTGGGTAGGGGGCGGAGTCAAGAGGTGACTCAGAAGGGGGGGTTCCTGCACCTTATTTCTGAGAAAAAAAGTCCTGTATATATATATAAAGCAAAACATACAGCTGTGTACTCGGCACACTAACAAAGATAATACAATGATAAAACGGGGGCTTGCAAGCTGTTACTAATTATCTAATTAGTGTTATAATAAATTGTCAGCTACTATAGCAGAAGGCTGAAGTTACATGAAACACGATCCCCCCCCTATACGCGGCTCGTCCTATCATGGAGCTCCTTGGACCTCTTGTTTGACTCACGTCATGTCAAGATTTGTTCCATGTTTCGCTATTAATGGATCGTAAAAAAAAACCCGCTCAGCTTCCTCGCAGTTGGCCGGTTTCCGCCCAGTACATGTTTTTTCTTTTTTTTATTATTTTTATGCCTTTTGAGATTTCCTGAGTAACAATTAAGTTCAGCTCATTGCTAGATAGATTTGCGTCAAACGGTGCCCGATCATGTCCGCCGGGAGTACACTTCATCTACGTTATCAAGTCAGATTACATATTAAAAAAAAAAAAAAAAAAAAATCTAAAAATAGATATTTTCCTTCCATGTGAAAATGAAACATTAGTGCCTACAGCAATTGTGTTTTTTTTTTTTTGTTTTTTTCCTTAGCAAGAAGTTAATGAGAATAAACTACTCAGGAAATGTTTTTTTTTTAATACAGTGCAATTTAAGAAGGTAATTAAACAGAAATCGTAGAGGTTTGAAATGTATTTACTTATTTATTTTATTTATTTATTTATTTATTAAAGGGGTTGTAAAGGTAAAAAAAAAAAAAATTCCCTAAATAGCTTCCTTTACCTTAGTGCAGTCCTCCTTCACTTACCTCATCCTTCCATTTTGCTTTTAAATGTCCTTATTTCTTCTGAGAAATCCTCACTTCCTGTTCTTCTGTCTGTAACTCCACACAGTAATGCGAGGCTTTCTCCCTGGTGTGGAGTGTCGTGCTCGCCCCTTCCCTTGGACTACAGAAGAGTCAGGATGCTCTCTACGTTGCAGATAGAGAAAGGAGCTGTGCGTTAGAGGGCGTCCTGACTCTCCTGTAGTCCAAGGGAGGGGGCGAGCACGACACTCCACACCAGGGAGAAAGCCTCGCATCACTGTGTGGAGTTACAGACAGAAGAACAGGAAGTGAGGATTTCTCAGAAGAAATAAGGACATTTAAAAGCAAAATGGAAGGATGAGGTAAGTGAAGGAGGACTGCACTAAGGGAAAGGAAGCTATTTAGGGGGGAAAAAAATTATATTACAACCCCTTTAATTTATGTGTACTGTATATCTAAATTTCTAACCACATGACCCCTTAAAGATTTTATCCCCTTTATGACCAGTCCATTTTTTGCTATTCAGCACTGCACTACTTTAACTGGTAATTGGCTGGTCATGCAACACTGGGCACAAATTAAATCTATATAATTTTTTTCTCACAAACAGAGTTTTCTTTTGGTGGTATTTGATGACCACTGTGTTTTAAATATAAATATATATTTATAACACAGTGGTCATCAGTGGGGGGGGGGGGGGGGGGGGGCGGTCGTAAAATGAGGGTGTTTTTTATTTGTTTATTTTGCAAAATAAACAAATAAAAAACACCTTCATTTTACAACCGTCCCCCCCGTCCCCGTCCCTCATTCTTTCCACTTTCTGTTATAAAATATATCCAATACAATCAGATTTAAAAAAAATTAAAAATAAGCCTAAATGTTTTTTGTCTTTAGTAAAAAAAAAAAAAAAAATCCCAATAAGTGTATGTGAATGGTTAGTGTTAAAGTTATAGCGTCCTTGAAATTTCCCACATTTTTTCATGTTACAACCAAAAACGTAAATGTATTTTATTGGGATTTTATGTGATAGACCAACACAGAGTGGCACATAATTGTGAAAGGGAAGGAAAATGAAAAATGGTTTTCAAAATGTTTTACAAATAAATCTGTGAAAAGTGTGGGGGGTACATTTGTATGACGCCAGGGCTGGACTGGGACAAAAATTTGGCCCTGGACTTCATCCAGACTGGCCCACTTTGACATGTCTCTCCCATGGTGGCCGGACAACTCCCGCCCCCCCCCCCACCCACCCAAGCCCCCTCTCCCCCTTCACTAGCCATTCTACTTTATTAGAGTAGAACGGCTGGTACTGGTATTCTTATAGGCAGTACCAGTGGGGAAGCTAGACATTATTTCACCCGGGGCAAAGAATCAGTTCGGTGCTCCCCCTTATGGGACAAGATTAGGCAGAAGTGAGAAACTCCCAGGCCATAGCTGTTGAGTCAGCTGTCTGTCCCCTCCCCCATGTTCCTCTGTCGTCCCCCCCTGCTCATCTGGTCCCCCCCCTGCTTCTTTGTTCCTCCCAGGTGAGTGCTGCAGTGAGGGAGAGGAGGTGAGTGCTGCAGGAAGGGAGAGACAGAGGAGGGGGGGGAGCGGCAGTCCACTGTCACTGAAGCCGGCCCACTGAGCCATCGGCCCACTGGGAAACTCCCTGTAGTCCCAATGGCCAGTCCATCCCTGTATGGCGCCCCCATAGTCAAT
Organism: Rana temporaria; assembly: GCF_905171775.1. NCBI lineage: Eukaryota > Metazoa > Chordata > Amphibia > Anura > Ranidae > Rana > Rana temporaria. Next base: position 209,935,191 of record NC_053494.1, read on the forward strand.
ACTTTGTAGAACCTCTTTTCTCTGCAATTACAGCTGCAAGTCTTTTTGGGGACGTCTCTACCAGCTTTGCACATCTAGAGAGGGACATTTCTGACCATTCTTCTTATTTGTAAAATATCTCAAGTTCTGTCAGATTGGATGGAGAGCGTCTGTGATCAGCAATTTTCAAGTCTTGCCACAGATTCTCAATGTGATTTAGGTCTGGACTGTGACTGGGCCATTCTAACACATGAATATGCTTTGATCTAAACCATTCCATTGTAGCTCTGGCTGTATGTTTAGGGTCGTTGTCCTGCTGGAAGGTGAACCTCCTCCCCAGTCTCAAGTCTTTTGCAGACTCTTAACAGGTTTTCTTCTAAGATTGTCCTGTATTTTTGCTCCATCCACCTTCCCATCAACTCTAAACAGCTTCCCTGTCCCTGCTGAAGAAAAGCATCCCACCACATGACGCTGCCACCACCATGTTTCACAGTGGGGATTCTGTGTTCAGGGTGATGCACAGTGTTATTTTTCCCCCACACATAGCGTTTTTCTTTTAGGCCAAAATGTAAAATTTTGTTCTCATCTGAGCAGAGCACCTTCTTCCACATGTTTGCTGTGTCCCCTCCCCCACATGGCTTCTCACAAACTGCAAAAAGGACTTCTTACGTCTTTCTTTCTCCAATGTCTTTCTTCTTGTCACTCTTCCATAAAGGACAGATTTGTGGAGAGACGACTAATAGTTGTCCTGTGGACAGATTCTCCCCCCTGAGCTGTGGATCTCTGCAGCTCCTCCAGAGTTACCATGGGCCCCTTGGCTGCTTCTCTGATGAATGCTCTCCTTGCCCGGCCCGGTCAGTTTAGGTGGACGGCCATGTCTGGGTAGGTTTGCAGTATGTATGTGCCCAGTAAGCAAGTGGTTAAAGTTCATTTGCGTGTAAAGGCCGGCGTCCCAATACTTTTGGTAATATAGTTTATGAGCTGCTTTACCAAAGGTTTTATCGTTCTGACCATTGGTCTTGGAATTATGGAGACACCATCCACTCGGGGGGGCGATCAGCCGCGGCTCGAGGAATAACCTCTGGAGGAACTCTGGTTGAGAATGGCTGGCGTCCCAATACTTTTGGTAATATGGGGCCAGATTCACAGAACAGATACGCCGTTGTATCTGTTGTTCTATCTATGCGACTGATTCATAGAATCAGTTACGCATAGATAGCCAGAAGATCCGACAGGTGTAATTGTTTTACACTGTCGGATCTTAAGATGCAATACCGCGGCCGCCGCTGGGGGGAGTTTGCGTCGTAAACCAGCGTCGGGTATGCAAATTAGGAGTTACGGCGATTCCCGACGGTTTTTCGCGTTCACTACGTCGCCGCTAGTCTAGTTTCCCGTCGCAAAGTTAGTCGTTTTTTTTGGTGCCTTAACTTTACACAGCAAACATATTGATGTATAAAGTATGGCCGTCGTTCCCGCGTCAAAATTTAAAAAATAACGTTGTTTACGTAAGCCGTCCGGGAATACGGAATTACGCTACGCGCGTCGCCGTTCGAAAAAATGACGTCACTTCACGCAAAGCACGGCGGGAGTTCGGAAACGGAGCATGCGCGGTAGGTCCGGCGCGGGAGCGCGCCTAATTTAAATGGCACACGCCCATTTGAATTGGCCCGCCTTGCGCCGGAGGCCGCCGGCGTAGGTTTTCATCGCAAGTGCTTGGCGACCCAGGCACTTGCGATGAAAAATTTCGGCGTTGTAACGTATCTATGATACGTTACGCCGCCGCTCATCTACGTGAATCTGGCCCATGGTGTATATATGTATTTTATCCATTTATTGTTTTTTTTTGGGTTTGGGCACAGCCCGATGAGTAAACCAATGTTGGTCACCCTACAAGCAGTCCAGCTTTTGTTTGTCTCGATGTTTGTTATTCTGCAGGTGGTGAAGATCCCGTTCCGGAGAAGAAAGAGGCGCCGGAATATCAGTGAAGTTCTATTTCTGTCCGTCCCAGTGAACGGATAATTACTAAACTTAAATAGCTCTTACCCAGAACGACCGGGGGGGGGGGGGGGGGGGATGGGGGGATGGGGGAGGGGGTGTAAGGTGAAAATATAAGTCAGATGACCGTGTCACAGACTCTGAAATGGGACAGCCAAGGTAAAAATAAACCCAAAGATAAGGAGATGTATGCAGATGGACCCGCCTGACCGCAGTCCATCCACAGGAACTATTCATGTCCATCATACCAAAGTAATCCAAGGAAGGGGGGGGGAGGGGTTGTCTTGTGTCTCATCGAGCTCCTGACCTTATATTTCAAGCCTGACCTCCTCACTCTTTAGGCTTGCAGAGTCTCTTAATGTGTTCCTCCGAAATCCCTTCAGACATTATTGTGGTGGTTATCAACTTATGATGAGCTAAAGGAGGCCTCAGATAAGACCCCCGACATCACCAAAGGGCCGCACGTAATGTTCACTATACACAACGCTTCAGAGGACTGTCAGGCCTCATTCACACATAGCCTAACCACTTGAGACCCGCGCTATAGACAAAAGACGTCAACAGCGCGGCTCTCAGGTGCCAAGTGGACGTCTTTGGACGTCTTTTTAAAAGCATTACCCGCGCGCACCTCTGGGGGGCGCGCAGCGGGTAAACACTGTCCTGGCGCATCCCTGAAGAGCCGATGCGTGTACCTGCCGGCCGCGATGTCCGCCGGGTACACGCGATCGTCGGTAAGACAGCAGGGACGTGGAGCTGTGTGTGTAATGATGGGGTGTAAACACAGAGCTCCACGTGCTGTCAGAGGAGAGGAGACCTTGTACATAGGGACACAGCATCGGTCACCTCCCCCAGTCACCCCCCTCCCCCCACACAGTTAGAACACATTTAACCTCTTCCTCACCCCCTAGTGTTAACCCCTTCCCTGCCAGTCACATTTATACAGTAATTAGTGCATTTTTATAGCACGGTTCGCTGTATAAATGTGAATGGTCCCAAATTTGTGTCGAAAGTGTCCGATACGTCCGCCGCAATATCGCAGTCCCAATAAAAATCGCAGATAGCCGCCATTACTAGTAAAAAAAAAAATAATAAAAAAAAATCATAATTCTGTTCCCCATTTTGTAGGCGCTATAACTTTTGCGCAAACCAGTCGCTTATTGCGATTTTTTTTTTTTTACAAAAATACGTCGAAAGTAAAAAATATATATATATTTTTTAAATTGTCGCTCTTTTTTTGTTTATAGCGCAAAAAATAAAAACCGCAGAGGTGATCAAATACCACCAAAATAAAGCTCTATCTGTGGGGGAAAAAGGACATTAATTTTGTTTGGGAGCCACGTCGCACGACCGCGCAAATGTCAGTTAAAGCGACGCAGTGCCGGAAGCTGAAATTTCGCCTGGGAACGAAGGGGGTTTATGTGCCCAGTAAGCAAGTGGTTAAAGCTCCAAATCGCTGGAGGAGAAAAAAAAATAAAGATATTCTCTATAGAAACTAGTTAGTATCTTCACTACAAGTGGCCTGAAGCTCAAAGAGTTTCTGGGGCTTTTTTTCTATCTCAAATCGGGAAGATTGGTGCATTTTTTAAACCTTTTTTTGATCTAAAGGAAGGTATAGAAACTCTTGATTCGAGCGTTTTTGAGCATTTTTCTGCTCAAATGCAATACTTTAAATGAAAATATTAGGGTTGAGGTTAGGATTAGGGTTAAGGGTTGGGTTTTTGTTTTATTTGTTTTTTGTATTTTTTTCTTTGTGTACTTTATTATGTATTTATTATTAATTATTTTTCTGACAGTGTGTATGCAAAACAGCTTGAACGGAATTCCGACGAAAAATTCAGTCAGATTTTAGGCCATCGGAAATTCCAATCGTGTGTGCGTGGCATTAGGGGTTAATATTAGGGTTAGGGTTGGGGTTAATAATATTAGGGTTAGGATTATGGTTGGGGTTAGTATTAGGGTTGGGGTTAGTATTAGGGTTGGGGTTAATATTTGGGTTGGGATTAGGGTTGGGGTTAGTATTAGGGTTAAGGGTTGGGGGTTAGGATTAGGGTTGGGGTTAATATTAGGGTTAGGATTAGGGTTGAGGTTAATATTAGGGTTAGGATTAGGGTTGGGGTTAATATTAGGGCTGGGGGTTAGGATTAGGGTTGGGGTTAGTATTAGGGCTGGGGGTTAGGATTAGGGTTGGGGTTAATATTAGGGTTAGGGTTGGGGTCAATATTAGGGTTAGGATTAGGGTTGAGGTTAATATTAGGGTTAGGGTTAGGGTTGGGATTAGTATTAGGGTTAGGATTAGGGTTGGAGTTAATATTAGGATTAGGGTTAATATTATGGTTAGGGGTTAGGATTAGGGTTGGAGTTAATATTAGGGTTAGGATTAGGGTTGGGGTTAATATTATGGTTAGGGTTAGGGTTGGAGTTAATATTAGGGTTAGGATTAGGGTTGGGGTTAATATTATGGTTAGGGTTAGGGTTGGAGTTAATATTAGGATTAGGGTTTGGGTTAATATTAGGGTTAGGATTAGAGTTGGGGTTAGTATTAGGGTTAAGATTAGTGTTGGGGGTTAATATTAGGGGTAGGATTTGTGTTGGGGGTTAGTATTACGGTTGGGATTAATATTAGGGTTAGGATTAGGGTTAAGGGTTGGGGGTTAGGATTAGTGCCCATCAATGCAGCCTCATCAGCTCACATCAGTGAAGGAGACAAATTACCAATTTTTTTTGTGCTGGAAATGCCCCCCTCGGCTTATACTCGAGTCAAATTTTTGCGCCTTATCTTCCGGACTTTGGGGACCCGGTACCGGTATGTATTTATTTGGACCCCATACTTGGCACACATGTAGCCCCATTTCTCCTCTACAAGTTTGAAAAGTTTATGGTCTGGAGGACCTACGGCCGGGGAGCACCAATTTTTCAAAGCCGGGCACCCCTTCCATAGACTCCCATGTTAAACGTCAGTCTAGTCATGGGCACAGTGAGGCATGGGCACAGTGAGGCATGGACACGGACACAGTGAGACAAAGTGAGGCACAGTGAGGCATGCAGATGGACACCCTAGGCTTATACTCGAGTCAATAAGTTTTCCCATTTTTTTGTGGTAAAATTAGGTGCCTCGGCTTATATTCGGGTCGGCTTATATTCGGGTATATACGGTAGATGTTCTTTTCATCCGGCTAAGTATGTGCTCACAGAACTCTCACCTTCAAACTATAAATAGCCAGCATCGAATGATATCCGATCCTGAGATTCCACCTCACGATCTTTGTTAAGGTATTCAAATTTAGCTTTGATCCATCAGGTCACCAAGCATCCGGGTTCAAAGTAACAGGTACAGACAGCTACCGAGCGTCTAAAAGCTCCAGTGTGAACAGAGATCGAGGGGGAAAAAAAAAGAAATGCCTCCCATAGTGTAGTACAATATTAAAGAAACAAGGGTATTTATTAAAGATAGTTGGACTCTTACATCAAACAGTTACCGTATTTATCGGCGTATACCGCGCACTATTTTGCCCTGAAAATCAGGGCAAAATCGTGGGTGCGCGATATACGCCGATACCCGCTTTCCCGCGCCGAGTTTGAATACTGCGCCGGCATATACCAAGCGCAGTACACTCGGGTATAGTCGGGCAGTCTCGGCTCCTCTCGGGCTGACGTCCTGGACGTACAGGACGTCAGCGCGAGAGTAGCCGAGCCTGCGCGACTATACACGAGTGTACCGCGCTCGGTATATGCCGGCGCAGTATTCAAACTCGGCGCGGGAAACAAGCGGGGAGGACGTGGCAGACGGACGCCGGACCCGACGAGGCCGCCGATGGACGCCGCGCAAGACACCAAAACTGTAAGTACAAAAATCTTTTTTCCACAGGAATTTCGTGCAACTTTAGGGGTGCGTCCAATTAGCGGGAGCGCGCTATACCCCAATAAATACGGTATAAAAATCGCATAAAGATAAAAAGCAGGCGTTTTTGCGCCTTCTCACTTCACTTGAGGCGCCTTCTCACTTCACTTCACGTCAGTCTTCAGAAACGCCGTACGCGTTACGTCACAATGCGTGACTTCATCAGGGGAATCGGATTGGTTGTGGAAAGATGGTATTTATATGGTATAGATTTTTTTTATGTGTATTGTGAACACTATTAGGTTTTGCAGCTGGTATTTACTTAACTGCTTCAATACCGGGCATTTTCACCCCCTTCCTGCCCAGACCAATTTTTGGATTTCAACACTGTACCCAAATTAAATCTTTGTTTCCCCCCCCCCCCCCCCCACAAATAGAGCTTTCTTTTGGTGGTATTTGATCACCTCTGCGGTTTTTATTTTTTTATTTAATAAATATCACAATTTTTTTTATTTATTTTTAATTTTTTCCTCAGTTTAGGCCGATACGTATTCTTCTACATATTTTTGTTAAAAAAAAAAAACGCAATAAGCGTTTTTTGATTGGTTTGTGCAAAAGTTATAGGCCCAGATTCTCAAAGACTTACGACGGCGTATCTCAAGATACGCCGTCGTAAGTCCGAATGGCCGCCGTCGTATCTATGCGCCTGATTCATAGAATCAGTTACGCATAGATTTGGCCAAGATACAAGCGGCGTAAGTCTCCTACGCCGTCGTATCTTGGGGTGCATATTTACGCTGGCCGCTAGGTGGCGCTTCCATTGATTTCCGCGTCGAGCAAGATACGCCGATTCTTGAACGTACGTACGCCCGACGCAATTAGTTACGCTGTTTACATAAGACATACACCGGCGTAAAGATAAAGCTGGTCTCTAGGTGGCGCAGCCCATGCAAGGTATGGACGTCGGAAAAAGCGTATCTTTTTACGCCGTTTACGTAAGTCGTACGTGAATGGGGCTGTGTGTAGGGTACCTTCACGTCACAGGCATTGAGCCGGCGTATCTTTGGGCGTAAATACGACATGATACTGAGCATGCGCGCGCATGCGCCGTTCGTTCGGCCATGCATCCACATGGGGTCACGCTTAATTTAAATACAACACGCCCACGACCTGCCTACTTTGAATTATGCGCGCTTAAGCCGGCCGATTTACGCTACGCCGCCGTAACTTAGGACGCAAGTGGTTTGTGAATACAGCACTTGCCCCTCTAAGTAGCGGCGGCGTAGCGTAAATAAGATACGCTACGCCCGCACAACGTTATGCCGCCCTACGTGAATCTAGGCCATAGCGTCTACAAAATAGGGGATATATTTATGGCATTTGATTTTTTTTTTTACTAGTAATGGTGGCGATCTGCGATTTTTATTGTGACCGTGACATTGCGACGGACATATCGGACGCTTTTGACACATTTTTGGGAGCATTCACATTTATACAGCGATTAATGCTATAAAACTGCACTGATTACTGTATAAATGTGACTGGCAGGGAAGGGGTTAACACTAGGGGTTAAAAGTGTTCCCTAGGGAGTGCTTCTAACTGTAGGGGGAGGGGGACTCACAAGGGCAGGAGACCGATCTGTGTTCCTCTGTACTGGGAACACACATCAGTCTCCTCACCTCTGACAGGACCTGGATCTGTGTGCTTGCACACACAGATCCATGGTCCTGATGTGATCACGGGCAATCGCGGGTGCCCGGCGGCCATCGCGGCCGCCGGGCACGCGCACCGGGTCCCCGAGCGTGCCTAGATGGCCGGGAATCCCAGGATGTCATATGACGTCCACCGGAGGGAGATAAAGGGCCAGATTCAGAGACATTTACGTAATTGAGGATATTTATTATAGCAAAAAGTACAAAATATTGCTTTTTTTTTTCAAAATTGTCGCTCTATTTTTGTTTATAGCGCAACAAATAAAAACCGCAGAGGTGATCAAATACCACCAAAAGAAAGCTCTATTTGTGGGGGAAAAAGGACATAAATTTAGTTTGGGAGCCACGTCGCACGACTGTGCAATTGTTAGTTAAAACGACGCAGTGCCGAATCGCAAAAAGTGCTCTGGTCTTTGGCCAGCCAAATGGCTTAAGTGGATAAGCCATACTCGAGTATAAGCCGAGTTTTTCAGCACATTTTTTTTGTGCTGAAAACTCGAGTCACCTTTTTGTGCCTGATCTCCCGGACTTTAGGGACCCGGTACCGGCTTGGCACATATATAGCCCCATTCTTTCTTTACATGTGTCCAAAGTTTGTTGTCCGGGGGACCTACTGCCGGGGAGCACCGACTTTTCAAAACCGGGCACCCCTTCCATAGACTCCCATGTTAAACAGTAATTTCTTTGGTGATTTGGGGACCCGGTACCGACCGGTCGTAGGTTCCCTGGACCCAAAACTTGGCACACATCTAGCCCCATTTCTCCTTTACAATTGTGCAAAGATTATTGTCTGGAGGACCTACGGCCGGGGAGCACCCACTTTTCAAAGCCGGGCATCCCTTCCTCAGACGCCTATGTTAAACGGTCATTTCTCTGGTGATTTTGGGGACCTGGTATCGGCCGGCCGTAGGTCGCCTGGACCCGAAACTTGGCGCACATGTAGCCCCAGTTCTCTTCTACAAGTGTGCAACGTTTTCTGTCTGTGGAACCTACGGCTGGGGAGCACCGTTTTTTTTTTCAAAGCCGGGCACCCCTTCTATATACTCCCATGTTAAACGTAAGTCTAGTCATGGGCACAGTGAGACATGGGCACAGTGAGGCATGCAGATGGACACACTAGGCTTATACTCGAGTCAATACGTTTTCCCAGTTTTTGGTGGTAAAATTAGGTGCCTCGGCTTATATTCGGGTCAGCTTACACTCCAGTATATACGGTACTTTATTTGCCAAACTCTTCTTTGCTTTATTTGCAAATTGATTTTAGTAACGTATGCATGATTTTATTTATTTTTCGTATGAACGCCCATAAAAACCAAGCAACGCGTTACAAACAAGCCATAATTAAACCTTAATTTCCCAGGCCGACCTGATCCAGCTACAAAGATCTGGATCACACTTTGCATTTTTTTTTTTTTTTCTTTTAATGGTCTTCCAGATCCACCCCCGATCCTCGGACAAAAAATTCTATATGTTATTTGGAGATATTACAGCGCTTTGTAATTGCTATGCAAGGATTGACATTTAATAATGTTTTTCCATGTTGTCTGTGTCTCTTGTTGCAGTGCAAAGTCTCAGAGCCCGATTCTTGGACGCGGTCCATCTTCTGACTTGTGAGTTGAATAATGCAATCTATTTTAGCCTCCCCGGCAGTCGTTAATTACCTTGCAGTAAATACTTTGCATGTGATATCACTCGTTATAGAAGGGGAGCAAGGGTTTTTTTTTTTTTTTTTCGAAAGTCTGCTTTGGTGCTGGGTCATCTGTAAGGTAACTGTTTAATTCTTAATGATGTTATTTCTGGAGCGGCCTAGGCACGCAGCACCGCGCCTGCGCTCCAGATGGTCTCGGGAACGCTGGACTGTGAACCCCATGTTCAAACTGAATGATGTGCCACATACCTCCTCCCGAGCCAAAGTAAACTTATACCCGATGCCTGGTTCATTTCCTGCTTGTTAAGGATGTGACAGCTGAAAACTGGAATTCGGGATTCCAAAGATTGCTGCTTTCAGTGTCAGTTTGATGGAGAGAGAGAGAGAGAGAGAGAGAGAGAGAAAGAAGGAAGGGAGGAAGACAGAGAGACAGAGGGAGAGTGATGGAGATAGAGAGAGACGGCAGTGGGGGAGAGAAAAGAAAGAGAGAGAGAAAGAAAGAGAGAGAGAGAGAGAGAGAGAGAAAGAGGGAGAGAGAGAAAGAAAGAAAGAAAGAGAGAAGGAAAGAGAGAGAGAAAAAGAAAGAAAGAAAGAAAGAAAGAAAGAAAGAAAGAAAGAAAGAAAGAAAGAAAGAAAGAAAGGAAGAAAGGAAGAAAGAAAGAAAGAAAGAAAGAAAGAGAGAAAAGAGAGAGAGAAAGAAAGAAAGAAAGAAAGAAAGAAAGAAAGAAAGAAAGAAAGAAAGAAAGAAAGAAAAGAGAGAGAGAGAGAGAAAGAAAGAAAGAAAGAAAGAAAGAAAGAAAAAAAGAGAGAAAAGAGAGAGAGAGAAAGAAAGAAAGAAAGAGATAAAAGAGAGAGAGAGAAAGAAAGAAAGAAAGAAAGAAAGAAAGAAAGAAAGAAAGAAAGAAAGAAAGAAAGAAAAAAAGAAAAAGAAAGAAAGAAAAAAAGAAAAAGAAAGAAAGAAAAAGAAATAAAGAGGAACCTTGGATTACGAGCAGGGGCGGACTGACCATTCGGGCACTCGGGCACTGCCTGAGGGCCCCATGCCACTAGCGGGCCCCATCAGGGTTGCCAGCCTCAGTAAAACCAGGGACAGCATGTAAAAATCTGTGTTTTTTTTTTTTTTTTAATCCCAAGATTATAGCTACCCCGCCTCTCCAGTACCTTTTCAGTGCGTGTATGTATACTGTGTGTATGTATAGTGTATGTGTGTGTGTGTGTGTGTGTGTATGCTGTGTGGCCCCATAATCTATTGCCTGGGGGCCCCATAAATTCAAAAAAGTAAATAAACACAATATTGTACATTCAGTATACTGTAATCTTATAGATTACAGTACTGTATGTAAAAAATACAGACCCCTCTTGTCCCTAGTGGTCTGCCCAGTGTCCTGCATGTACTTTTATATAATAAAAACTGTTCTTTCTCCCTGCAAACTGTAGATTGTCCATAGCAACCAAAAGTGTCCCTTTATGTCAAAAGTGATTTTAGACCAGGTAGAAAACAGCGATAATAAATTATAATCACTTGCAGAATTGTGCGATAGCGATTTGTGAGGAAATTCGTCATAAAAAAATAAAAGTAATGACAGCGACAATTCTGCAACTGAGCAAATTTCTGTGATTTTGAGTTGATTACATTATTGAATAATTTTTATTATAATTACATTATCATTTGTTATATTTATTTATAATTATTTGTTATATTATAATTTATGATTTTGTTTTTCAAACTTTTTCATACCCGAGATGTCTACTAGACTCTTGTTCGGACAGATTTAAGTGAGTTATTCCTAAGAATTACAGGCCTACAATATAAAACGCCAAATTTCCATTCAAAATAATTGTACCGCTTTCAGCACTTAAAATCTGAAATAATCATACCGCCAGGGAGGTTAAGTGTGTCCTAGGGAGAGATTCTAACTGTGTGGGGGCTGGGCTACCTGTGGCACAACACTGATCACTGCTCCCGATGACAGGGAGCAGAAGATCAGTGTCCTGTCACAAGGCAGAACAGGGAAATGCCTTGTTTACACAAGCATCCCCACGTTCTGCCGCTCAGACTCAATGACCGGCGGACATTGAGTCTGCGGGCAACGTCACGGAGCTCACGGCAGGCAAATTTAAAGGGACGTACATGTAAGCCCATTTGCCTGTCTGTGCCATTCTGTGCCATTCTGCCGACGTAAAAGTGCCTCTGCAAGTGGTTAAGGCTCCATGCACAAATGGGCGTTTTTTTGTGTTAATGAGCCTAGGAGTTTATTGGCTTTTTTCTGAACGCCCCGAAATTTGCGTTCAAAGTGCCGTTTTTCGGCGGGAAAAAAACGCAAAACGCCACAAAGCGCGCAAACGCTCAAAAACGTTGGCAAGTGGTTAAGGCTCCATGCACACTGAAGCTGATAAACTGCAGTTTATTGGCCTTTTTGAGCTTTTTTTAAAAAAGCCCCTAAACTGAACTCTATGTTAGCCTATGTGCCCATGCACACATTGGCATTTTTTTTTTGTGTTAATGAGCTTTGGAGTTTATTGGCTTTTTTCTGAACGCCAGAAATTTCCGTTCAAAGTGACGTTTTTCGGTGGGAAAAACGCTTAAAAACGCAAAATGCCACAAAGCGCTCAAATGTTCAAAAACGCTGGCGCCAGCGTTTTTAAGCATTGTTTTTATCCATTGAAAAAATAAAAAAAACGCTACACTGAAAAATGCTAATAAACGCTATTGCAAAAATGCTAAAAAAAACGTTGAAAGGCGCCCTGCGAAGCTACTGGCATTTTTTTATAGCTTTTTTTTAGCTTCAGTGTGCATGGAGCCTAAAAATGAATACAATTTATAAAAAAAATAAAAAAATAACAATAAATAAAGTAACACTGGGCCATATTCCCGTAGATTTCGGGCGGGCGTCGCGTAAGCCATTTACACTCCGCCGCCCCAACCTACAGGAGCAAGTGCCGTATTCCCCAAACACTTGCTCCGTAGTTTGGGGCGGCGTAGTGTAATTGGCCCGGCGTATCCCTGCGTAACTCCAAGGGGGCGGCTTGTATTTAAATTAAGCGCGCCCCCGATTGGAACGAACTGCGCATGCGCCGGGCTTAAAATAGCCCAGTGCGCATGCTCCAGTTCTCGTCGCAAAACGTCAATGACGCCGACGTGTGCGTCATTGACGTAAAGTAGTATTCAAGAACGACTTAGGGAAACGACGTGCCCGACGGGAAAAGACAAAGCGGACTCGACGCCATACTTAACATGGCGTACGTGGGACTGGCGTAAGGTTACCCATCATATAGCAGGGGTAACCTTACGCTTACGCAAACGACGTTAGCGACGGTTACGTGACTCGAATTCGTTCGGGAATCGGCCTATCAGGCTCATTTGCATAAACAAATGAGACCTGAGCGTAAACGCCACCTAGCGGCTGGCTGGGTAATTACATTTAAGATCCGACAGTGTAAGTGACTTACACATGTCGGATCTTAAGCGTATCTATGCGAAAATGATTCTAAAAATCACTCGCATAGATACGCGGGCCAAAAAATATGACGGAGTATCCTGAGATACTCCATCGTAACTATGCTCAGAATATGGCCCAAAGTCATCTTTTGTAGCAACAATCAGCTTCAAACCATATAGATATTCCCCTCCAGTACTTTTTTCCGCCACTAGATGTCCTCAGTGTGATGGCCAGCATCATTCAACTCATGGTCATCCTTGACCCGCCTCTCCAAGCCTGTAACTGGACAGTGAAAGAAGAAGCAGCACAGTGATGAGCTCATTTGTCATTCTGCGCTCTCCTCCAGCACATGAACTGATTGGCTCCTTGGACTGCTTCCCTTTCTCACACTCCAGCCCTGCTGTACAGGAAAGGGATACCAGGCCCCAAATCAAGTACTTCTACAAGGCTTGTAGTTATAGAATACAGAGCTGCATTCATTTGTGTCTTTTTTATATCTGCCCCGGTTCAGCTTTAAATGAAACCCGAGCGCTTTCCTGCTATCTTTTTTTCTAACTTTAGCATCTGAAGACGAAGGACTGCCAAACAAGGAGTCAGAAGGATCTCACTCGGCGGCTGCATTCATCTCAATGTTATCGCTCTCCTCCTCGCAGGGTTTTTGCGGTTTTTTAAGACACGCTCCGGTCAAATCCTGAAAACTCTGCTCTAATGTTCATTCCATGGATGGAGCTCACCCTCTGTCTGGCTCTCATTTTCATTCTGGCAATCATCTGTTTGCACCTGACAGCACAATACTTTATTTTTACATGTAATAAGTTTGACGTGGTACGTTTGAGTCCAAGTACAAAGAAAATCAACACCAAAAAAAAAAAAAAGACAGCTGAGATAAATCCAAAAAAGTGATCACATCTCAACAAATCAAGAACTGAAAAGCCATCGTAATTCAAAAAGCTGCCATTACCCTCAACCTAACTCCCAGGCCTGAAATGAACCCACAAAGCTTAAAGAGGTTGTAAAGGTTCGCTTTTATTTTCTAAATAGGTTTCTTTAGGCGAGTGCATTGTTGGTTCACTTACCTTTTCCTTCCATTTCCCTTCTAAATGTTTTTTTTTTCTTTGTCTGAATTTCTCACTTCCTGTTCCTCCTCAGTAAGCTTGTCCCCATCATCCGAGCCGTTCTGGCCGGGGGTTAGTCAGTGTGCTCGCCCCCTCCCTTGGGACTACATGCCTGTGGGGAGACGCTACATCCGAGCCGTTCTGGCTGGGGGTTAGTCAGTTTGCTCGCCCCCTCCCTTGGGACTACATTCCTGCTGGGAGACGCTACATCCGAGCCGTTCTGGCTGGGGGTTAGTCAGCATGCTCGCCCCCTTCCTTGGGACTACATCCCTGTGGGGAGTAGCCCCATCATCCGAGCCGTTCTGGCTGGGGGTTAGTCAGCATGCTCGCCCCCTCCCTTGGGACTACATCCCTGCAGGGAGACGCCCCATCATCTGAGCCGTTCTGGCTAGGAGTTAGTCAGCGTGCTCGCCCCTCCCTTGGAACTACATCCCTGCGGGGAGACGCTACATCCGAGCCGTTCTGGCTGGGGGTTAGTCAGCGTGCTCGCCCCCTCCCTTGGAACTACATTCCTGCGGGGAGACGCCCCATCATCTGAGTCGTTCTGGCTGGGGGTTAGTCAGCGTGCTTGCTCCTTCCCTTGGGACTACATCCCTGCGGGGAGTCGCCCCATCATCCAAGCAGTTCTGGCTGGGGGTTAGTCAGCGTGCTCGCCCCCTCCCTTGGGACTACATTCCTGCAGGGAGACGCCCCATCATCTGAGCCGTTCTGGCTGGGGGTTAGTTAGCGTGCTCGCTCCTTACCTTGGGACTACATCCCTGCGGGGAGTCGCCCCATCATCCGAGCTGTTCTGGCTGGGGGTTAGTTAGCATGCTCGCCCCCTCCCTGCTCAGTCTAAAATGCCCGGGCCTATTTTTTGTCCCAGTCCGGGCCTGGTAGGAATAGTGTCCCACTGTTGTGGTTAGTGGTAGGAAAAGTGCCCCATTGTTGGGGTTAGTGGTAGGAATAGTGCCCCATTGTTGGGGTTAGTGGTAGGAATAGTGCTCCATTGTTGGGGTTAGTGGTAGGAATAGTGCCCCATTGTTGTGGTTAGTGGTAGGAATAGTGCTCCATTGTTGGGGTTAGTGATAGGAATATAGGGCCAGATTCACAGAAGAGATACAACGGCGTATCTCCTGATACGCCGTCGTATCTCTGTGTTCCGGCCGTTCTAACTATGCGGCTGATTCATAGAATCAGTTACGCATAGCTAGCCCTAAGATCCAACAGGTGTAATTGAATTACACTGTCGGATCTTAAGGATGCAATTCTAGGTCGGCTGCTAGGTGGCGAGGCCATTGCGGTTGGCGTAGAATATGCAAATGACTAGTTACGGCGATTCCCGAACTTCCGCGCTGCCCGTCGATCTAACTTTACGTTGTTTCTGTCGAATTATGGCGCGTAAAATTAGGGCTGAGCCCTAGTTGTTCTAAGCCATGTTAAGTATGGCCGTCGTTCCCGCGTCGAAATTTAAAAAACAACGTCGTTTGCGTAAGCCGGCCCGTGAATGGCGATGGACGCCATTTACGTTAACGTCTAAACAAATGACGTCCGTGCGACGTCATTTAGCGCAATGCACGTTGGGTAATTTACCCGACGGAGCATGCGCAGTACGTTCGGCGCGGGAACGCGGCTAATTTAAATGGTGCCCGCCCCATTTGAATTGGATGGCTTGCACCGAGCGCATTTACGTTACACCGCCGCAAATTTACAGGTAAGAGTTCTGAGAATCAGGCACTTATGATGTAAACCTGCGGCGGGGTAACGTAAATCAGATACGTTACGCTGCCGTGGAGCAATGTAATTGTATCTGAATCTGGCCCATAGTGACCCATTGTTGGGGTTAGTAATAGGAATATAGTGCCCCATTGTTGGGGTTAGTGATAGGAATATAGGGCCCCATTGTTGGGGTTAGTGGTAGGAATATAGGGCCCCATTGTTGGAGTTAGTGATAGGAATATAGTGCCCCATTGTTGGGGTTAGTGATAGGAATATAGGGCCCCATTGTTGGGGTTAGTGGTAGGAATAGTGCTCCATTGTTGGGGTTAGTGGTAGGAATAGTGCTCCATTGTTGGGGTTAGTGATAGGAATATAGGGCCCCATTGTTGGGGTTAGTGGTAGGAATAGTGCTCCATTGTTGGGGTTAGTGGTAGGAATAGTGCTCCATTGTTGGGGTTAGTGATAGGAATATAGGGCCCCATTGTTGGGGTTAGTGGTAGAAATAGTGCTCCATTGTTGGGGTTAGTGATAGGAATATAGTGCCCCATTGTTGGGGATAGTGATAGGAATAGTGCTCCATTGTTTGGGTTAGTTGTAGGAATAGTGCTCCATTGTTGGGGTTAGTGGTAGGAACAGTGCCCTATTGCTGGTATCAGTGACAGGAATTATGTCCCATTGTTGGTGTAGAAGGAATAGTGGCTTGCATCAGTGGGAGGAATAGTGTCCCAGGGGCTGGGTAAAGGCAAGCAAAGGGACATATCGGAACCCCCGGGGGGCCATAGTTTGAAGACCACTGATCTAAAAGGAGCAGGGCTTGCACCTAACTCTAGTAACCCCAAGTCTTCCCTACCTCTGTGCCCTATATTACCTATACAAAGAAAAGCCTACTGTGACTTATGATAAGTCTGGCCCTGACTGCAGCATTGGGGTAGCAATGGAAGTCCACTTGGTCCTATTGGGCATTTCAAAACAGATCTGTGACCAACGGATGTTATGAAGGGTGGAGTCCCGTATTTTCTTTTTTTTCTTTTAATCTTTGTTTTTCTTGGATAGTAATAAAGAAAAATAGAAAACAGGCTCTGAAGCCTCTCCTGGAGCCACGGTGATTAAATGCCGCTGTTCAGTTATTTGTTTGGCTTGCCGGGCCAAGATTTCAGACACTCCATTTAACACAAGCCTTTGCCTTCCGAAGTCTGCCCATAAATTCTCCGTCCCGAAAACAGGTTTCAGGGTGAATGTTTTCACTGTGCGGAGAGAAAAAAAAAAAAAAAGAACCTGTTTCATAACGGAACAGTGCTGAAAATTGTTCTAAATATTTCAACAGCATGTGAACCCGGGATCTGTGGACATTCTGGCTAAATTCCCAAAATTCCATCCGTGACAGAAGAATAGAACGCGCTCTGTCACGCAGTTCTATAGCATGGGCTTATTTCGTAAAGGTGAAGGGCGGAAAACCATAGCGATCAATCAGCGATACGTCGACGATGGCCAAATTGGAGTTATGGGTTACTGCACTACACACATCGCTCTATGGCTCATTAAAACGTCTCAATATGGTAATGAGTTGGCGGTTCCCGCTCACGTCCCGTGGTCAGCCGCTGGTCCTCCGGCAATGTGGCCTGCCCTTACACCAGAGTCTTCCTCCTCCAGCTGCATTTTCTGGTATTCAACAAACAACTGCGCCATCTGCAGGCATCAATGGAGGACTATTGTGACAAATCCATAGAGCAAATAGAAATCATGCTTGGTTCAGTGTTTCAGTCCTTGAGTAACAGGTACCCGCCAGTGCTTTTGGTCTCTAATATTTGGCTTGTGTAATCTGACTGCTGTTTTGGTTTGACTATGATTTGCCTCCGTTCATCTGTCTGCTGCCTGCATTGATCTCTAATCTGGCTCTGCCAGGATGCTGCCTGCCCTGTCCCTTGTCTGCCATTTAAATGCAGTGCTGCCTGTCCCATTCACTATTAGTTTATGTGTAATCTGTAAGTGTAAGTTGTGTATCCTGACTGCTGTTCTGGTTTGACTATGATTTGCCTCTGTTAATCTGTCTGCTGCCTGCCTTGATCTCAGTCTGAAATCTGGCTCTGCCGGAACGCTGCCTGCCCTGTCCCCTGGCTGCCATTTAAGTGTAATGCTGCCTGCCCCATCCACTGTTAGTTCATGTGTAACCTGTAAGTGTAAGTTGTGTAACCTGACTGCTGTTCTGGTTTAATTGTGATTTGCCTCTGTTTACGTCTGCTGCCTGCACTGATTTCAGCCTATAATCTGGCTCTGCTTAAATGCCACCTGCCCTGTCCCCTGGCTGCCATTTAAATGCGAAGCTGCCTGCCCCATTCACTATTAGTTTATGTGAAACCCATAAGTGTAAGTTGTGTAACCTGACTGCTGTTATGGTTTGACTGTGGTTTGCCTCTGTTTATGTCTGCTGCCTGCCTTAATCTCAGCTTGTAATCTGGCTCTGCCAGAACGCTGCCTGCGCTGTCCCATGGCTGCCATTTAAGTGCAATGCTGCCTGCCCTATCCACTCTTAGGGCCAGATCGACATAGATCGGCACCTGCGCAGCGTATCAGAGATACGATACGTCGCCGTAACTTACTTGGCTTTGTTTCAAATCCACAACGAATTTGCGCCATAAGTTACAGTGGCGTAGTGTATCTCTGGCGGCGGAATTCAAATCGGCGATTAGGGGGCGTGATTCATTTAAATGAAGCGCGTCCCCGCGCCGATTGAACTACGCATGCTCCGTTTTGAAATTTCCCGCCGTGCATTGCGCGAAATGACGTCGCAAGGACGTCATTTTTTAAACTTAGACGTGACTTACGTCCATCCCGATTCACGGACAACTTATGCAAAAAAAAAAAAATTCAAATTTCGACTCGGGAATACTTAACATGGCAAGTCTAACTATACGCCGCAAAATAGCAGCTTTAACTATACACCGGAAAAAGCAGACTAGAGACGACGTAAGAGAATGCGACGACCGCGCGTACGTTCGTGGATCGTTGGAAATAGCTAATTTGCATACCCGACGCGGAAAACGACGCAAACTCCACCCAGCGAACGCCAAAGTATTGCATCTACGATCCAAAGGCGTACGAAGCGGTACGCCTGTCGGATCAAACCCAGATGCCGTCGTATCTTGGTTTGAGGATTCAAACTAAAGATACGACGCGGGAAATTTGAAAGTACCCGTATTCTCTAGGGTCTCTGCTCAAAAAAACATACATAATGTTTGGGGTATCTATGTAATTTTCTAGCAAAAAAAATATGATTTTCACACGTAGGAGCGAAGTGTCAAAATTGGTCTGGTTGTTAAGTGGTTAAAGGGCCCCAACGATAGCCGACAGAAAAACATCTCAAAGGACTGCCCATTGTATAATAGTTCTTCTGCAAGCCCCGTTTGTTCCCCTGCACCTTTTAGCTACTATCCTCCTTTTCTTTTGGACAGTTCATACCCAGTCGGTCTAAGATTAGCATTGCCGCCATAAATGCACTCTGGAAGTATAGTTCCAGCACCCAGTAGATTAACTGGTTGCCGACCAGCCGCCGTTGTTTTACGGCGGCAGGTCGGCTCTCCTGCACGAGAGCCCGTAGCTATACGTCGGCTCTCGCGCAGGCCACTAGGGGCGCGTGCCCGGGGGGCGCGATTGCCGCCGGGCACACGCGATCTTTTGTTACAGAGCGAGGATCGGGAGCTGTGTGTGTAAACACACAGCTCCCGGTCTTGTCAGGGAGAGAAATGCTGATCTTCTGTTAAACAGAAGATCAGTCATTTCCCCTAGTGAGGCCACCCCCCTACAGTTAGAACACACCCAGGGAACATACTTAACCCCTTCCCCGCCCCCTAGTGTTAACCCCTTCACTGCCAGTGGCATTTTTATAGTAATCCATTGCATTTTTATAGCACTGATCGCTATAAAAATGCCAATGGTCCCAAAAATTTGTCAAAAGTGTCCGAAGTGTCCACCATAATGTCGCAGTACCGAAAAAAAATCGCTGATCGCCGCCATTACTAGTAAAAAAAAAATATTAATAAAAATGCCATAAAACTACCCCCTATTTTGTAAACACTATGGGGCAGATTCACGTAGATCTGCGGCGGCGTAACGTATCGCATTTACGTTACCCCACCGCAAGTTTTACGGGCAAGTGCTTGATTCACAAAGCACTTGCCTGTAAAGTTGCGGCAACGTAGCGTAAATTCCCCGGCGCAAGCCTGCCTAATTCAAATGATCCGGGTAGGGGGCGTGGATCATTTAAATTAGGCGTGTTCCCGCGCCGAACATACTGCGCATGCGTCGTTCCTAAATTTCCCGCCATGCATTGCGCTAAATGACGTTGCAACGACGTCATTTTTTTTACTTAGACGTGACTTACGTCCATCCCTATTCACGGACGACTTGCGCAAAAAAAAATAATTTTAAATTTCGACGCGTGAACGACGGCCATACTTTAACATGGCAAGTCTATCTATACGCCACAAAATAGCAGCTTTAACTATACGCCGGAAAAAGCCGACTACAGACGACGTAAGAGAATGCGACGACCGCGCGTACGTTCGTGGATCGTCGGAAATAGCTCATTTGCATACCCGACGCGGAAAACGACACAAACTCCACCCAGCGGACGCCGAATTATTGCATCTGCGATCCGGAGGCGTACAAAGCCGTACGCCTGTCGGATCTTACCCAGATGCCGTCGTATCTTGGTTTGATGATTCAAGCTAAAGATACGACGCGGGAAATTTGAAAGTACGCCGGGGTATCAGTAGATACGCCGGCGTACTCGCTCTGTGAATCTGCCCCTATAAATTTTGCGCAAACCAATCGATAAACGTTTATTGCGGGGTTTTTTTACGAAAAATATGTAAAAGAATACGTATCGGCCTAAACTGAGGAAAATTTTTTTTTTTTATACATTTTTGGGGGATATTTATTATAGCAAAAAGTAAAAAAACATAATTTTTTTTCAAAATTGACGCTCTATTTTTGTTTATAGCGCAAAAACTAAAAACCGCAGAGGTGATCAAATACCACCAAAAGAAAACTCTATTTGTGGGGATAAAGGGCGCCAATTTTGTTTGGGAGCCACGTCGCACGACCGCGCAATTGTCAGTTAAAGCGACGCAGTGCCGAATCGCAAAAAGTGCTCTGGTCTCTGTCTGTTACAGCGTGATGAATGTGCTTACTCCATTATGAACTGTAGCTTTACCAGAACGAGCGCTCCCATCTCAAAACTTGCTTCTGAGCATGCACAGGTTTTTTACGTAGTTTTAGCCCACACACGACCATTTTTTACAACCCGAAAAACGACATCGTTTAAAATGACGTTAAAAAATGCAGCATGTTCGATTTTTTTTTTTGTCGTTTTTCAGAACCTGAAAAATGATGTGTAGCCCACACACCATCATTTTAAATGACATTTTTGAAAAACTATGGCCCAGATTCTCAAAGGCGTTACGACGGCGCAACACCATTAGCGCCGTCGTAACACCTCATCTGGCCCCGGGTATCTATGCGACTGATTCTCAGAATCAGTTGCGCATAGGTACCCATTAGATCTGACATGCGTAAGGCTGTTACGCTGTCAGATCTTAAAAGTAAGTTTTTTTCCCGCCGCTAGGTGTCGCATCGTCGCTTTTCCCCGTCGTCTATGCAAATGAGGTAAGTACGGCGATTCCCGAACATACGCGAGGTCGACGCAGCGAATTAACGTCGTTTGCGTAGCGTACCCGACGCGTAAGGTTGCCCCTGCTAATTAGCAGGCGCAACCAATGTTAACGATGGCCGTCGTTCCCGCGTCGAATTCAATAAAAATGACGTCGTTTGCGTAAGACGTCCGTGAATGGCGCTGGACGCCATTTACGTATACATCTAGGCAAATGACGTCGGGGCGACGTCATTTAGCGCAATGCACGTCGGGTAATTTACCCGACGGAGCATGCGCAGTACGCTCGGCGCGGGAGCACGCCTAATTTAAATGGTGCCCGCCCCATTTGAATTGGGCGGGCTTGCGACGAGCAATCTAACGCTACACCGCCGCAAGTTTACAGGTAAGTGTTCTGAGAATCAGGATGTAAACCTGTAGACCTGCGGCGGTGTAACGTAGATCTCATATATTACGCTGCCCAGGAGCAGCGCGAATGTATGAGAATCTGCCCCTATGTTTTTTTCATGGTGAAAAATGATCGTGTGTACGTGGCATTAGACTTGAGAGGCTGTGAGGCGGGCAGAGAGTCGCTGATTGTTGCCATTACTAGTAAAGAAAAAATATGTCCCTGGATTTCATTTTAAAAATCTGGTCACCTTACTTTACATTACACAGCACCCTGCACCTCTGAGCCCCTTTACATTACACAGCACCCTGCACCTCTGAGCCCCTTTACATTACACAGCACCCTGCACCTCTGAGCCCCTTTACATTACACAGCACCCTGCACCTCTGAGCCCCTTTACATTACACAGCACCCTGCACCTCTGAGCCCCTTTACATTACACAGCACCCTGCACCTCTGAGCCCCTTTACACTACACAGCACCCTGCACCTCTGGAAACCCTTTACATTACACAGCACCCTGCACCTCTGGACCCCTTTACATTACACAGCACCTTGCACCTCTGGACCCTTATACATTACACAGCACCCTGCACCTCTGGACCCTTATACATTACACAGCACCCTGCACCTCTGGACCCCTTTACATTACACAGCACCTTGCACCTCTGGACCCTTATACATTACACAGCACCCTGCACCTCTGGACCTCTTTACATTACACAGCACCTTGCACCTCTGGACCCCTTTACATTACACAGCACCGCACCTCTGAGCCCCTTTACATTACACTGCACCCTGCACCTCTGGACCCCTTTACATTACACAGCACCCTGCACCTCTGGACCCCTTTACATTACACAGCACCCTGCACCTCTGGCCCCCTTTACATTACACAGCACCCTGCACCTCTGGACCCCTTTACATTACACAGCACCCTGCACCTCTGGACCCTTTTTACATTACACAGCACCTTGCACCTCTGGACCCCTTTACATTACACAGCACCCTGCACCTCTGGACCCCTTTACATTACACAGCACCTTGCACCTCTGGACCCTTATATATTACACAGCACCCTGCACCTCTGGACCCCTTTACATTACTCAGCACCCTGCACCTCTGGACTCCTTTACATTACACAGCACCCTGCACCTCTGGACCTCTTTACATTACATAGCACCGCACCTCTGGACCCCTTTACATTACACAGCACCTTGCACCTCTGGACCCTTTTACATTACACAGCACCCTGCACCTCTGGACCACTTTACATTACACAGCACCCTGCACCTCTGGACCCCTTTACATTACACAGCACCTTGCACCTCTGGACCCCTTTACATTACACAGCACCCTGCACCTCTGGACCCTTATACATTACACAGCACCTTGCACCTCTGGACCCCTTTACATTACACAGCACCTTGCACCTCTGGACCCCTTTACATTACACAGCACCCTGCACCTCTGGATCCCTTTACATTACACAGCACCCTGCACCTCTGGACCCCTTTACATTACACAGCACCCTGCACCTCTGGACCCCTTTACATTACATAGCACCGCACCTCTGTACCCCTTTACATTACACAGCCCCCCACAGTTTGTTACACAGACCCCCCTAACAGTTCTGGACCCCCTGCATGTTACACTGGGGGGAGACGTGACATGCCCACGGGCCGCCGAGGCCCACCGGGCATATGCCCGGTATGCCCTATGGCCAGTCCGGGCCTGGTTCTCAGTAGTGCGATTCCAAACTCGCATGCTTTCCCGTATGACTTTGATGCAGCTTTACACGCTCTGACACTCAAATTTCATCAAAGTAGTGCAGGAACCCTTTCAAAGTTGCTGCAACTTTAAATTGCAGAGATTGGAAACAATGGGCTGCGACTGTCATACAATTTGATGTGTCCAAAGTCGCATGACAAGTCGCACTTGTGTGAAAAGAACCTCAAAGGAAGCATCTCCTGAAAAATTGTTACATTGTTTCATTCTTTTTGTTACAATGTTCTTTTCAGCGATCCCGCTTGTAATGTCTATTGAATTGCCCTAGTGACAGGTAGGCTTCATCTGTGACACAGCAGTGTCTCCGGAACGCCGGTCGCCGGCCGCTGAGGTGTCCTTTCCAGCGCCGGCTCAGCAGTTTCATCATCGGCGGACAGAAATAGCCTCTCTATTTCTGCTTTCTAATACGTGCCCATTAGCCAGATACTTGGCACCCATCGCCGGCTGAGCTGGCATATCCGTTGTCGTGGAAATAATAAGCCGCCCGCTGTACATCTTTTTTCCCAGAATTTCTCCGCTCTCGGTTGTTTGCATCGAGTGTGATTTAAATGTCACAAATTCACTTTCGCACCCCGGAATTGGCCACCTGCTGTAACATTGCGAGGCCGGTTATATAATCTCTTGTGTTAATATTAACTCGAGTTGCCATAGGAAAGGCAGAGCTCTTGGAGACGATGAGATGGAGGCTTTGAAATGAATTTGTTGGACGGAGCTCAGAAACAAAAAGAAAAGTTCAGCTTTCCGAACTGCTGCCTCTGAATGTATGAAGTCCGGGGGCCAGGTTAAAGGTCACCCCCCCCCCCCCCAACCATGAAAATGTCCACTTGAAATGGATAGAAGAACTGTTCTGCCCTCCAAAAGATACATAAAGCAACACCCCTCCCCGTCCTTCAACAGTCCTTCAACACTATCGCTGCTCCACCTTGTGGGTTTCGCTTTGCGGTGCCATTAATTGTTAATGGCGCCCCAAGCATGGGTAGCAGCAGGCCCGGATTTCCCACAAGGCCACTGAGGCCAGGCCTTGGGGCGGCAGGGCTCCAAGGGGCGGCAGTGGCATGGAGTCCCCCGACGCCCCGGAAGATACAGTGAAGGGCGGTAAGTTATGGGGGAATCCACTCGCTGGTTAACAAGTGAATGTGGCGATGTCGCCGAAATCACTTGTAAAATGTGTGCTCCCATCCGTCCCCCCCACCCCACATACCTCTCTCTGCCGGCTCTGTCTTCGGGTCTCCGTCCTCCCCCCGGGGCCACCGAGTCTGTCTCCTGTCCCTGCTGCCGATGTACACAGTGAGAGGGGAGAGCTGTGCTCTTCCCATCTCAGCTGTGACAGGAGTTCTAGCACAGTGCTAGGACTCCTGTTTTGGAGGTGACAGGGTCAATAAAGAGAACATGTCCCCTCCAATTGCTATCACACAGGAAATTGTTTTCTCCTGTGTGATAGCAATAAAGTTAAGTGAAAAAAAATTAAGAAATAATAATTAAATTAATAAAATAAAAAAGTAAAGAATAAGAAAAATAATAAGAAAAATAATAAGAAAATGATCCAAAAATTTAAGAAAGTAAGCGACAAGCTACAAATAAAAAAAAAAAAAAAAGTGATAAAAAAGTAAAAAAACAAACAAAACATATTTGATCTAACCGTGCCGGTTGGCGGGGAGGGGGTGCATTGTGGAACCTGGCCTTGGGGCGGCAGGGAGAGAAAATCCGGCCCTGGGTAGCAGACGTGCGTTTTGCTGTGCTTTTGTCACGATTACAACGTCCACTGAAGGCTTTGTGACCAAAAACGTTTTTGAGCTGCTTTGGGACATTTAGGGGTGCCCATTCAATTCAAATGTTTGTGATGCACGTTACCACATAAAAAAATGGGGCAGTGGCCCAGCAGCTCAGCTCCCCCTGCCCCTGCTCCCCCACTTCCTCCCCAGCAGTGATCCAGCTGCTCAGCTCCACCTGCGCCTGCTACCCCACTTCCTCCTCAGCAGTGATCCAGCAGCTCAGCTCCACCTGCGCCTGCTATCCCACTTCCTCCCCAGCAGTGATCCAGCAGCTCAGCTCTACCAGCGCCTGCTATCCCACTTCCTCCCCAGCAGTGATCCAGCAGCTCAGCTTCCCCTGCCCCTGCTACCCCACTTCCTCCCCAGCAGTGATCCAGCAGCTCAGCTCCCCCTACCCCTGCTACCCCACTTTCTCCCCAGCAGAGACCCAGCAGCTCAGCTCCACCTGCGCCTGCTATCCCACTTCCTCCCCAGCAGTGATCCAGCAGCTCAGCTCCCCCTGCCCCTGCTACCCCACTTCCTCCTTAGGAGCGATCCAGCAGCTCAGTTCCCCCTGCACCTGCCATACCACTTCATCCACCAGCAGTGATCCAGCAGCTCAGCTCCCCCTGCCCCTGCTACCCCACTTCCTCCCCAGCAATGACCCAGCAGCTCAGCCCCCCCTTGCCCCTGCTCCCCAACTTCCTCCCCAGCAGTGTCCCAGCAGCTCAGCTTCCCTTGCACCTGCTTCTTAACTTTCTCCCCAGCAGTGACCCAGCAGCTCAGCTGCCCCTACCCCTGCTTCTCCACTTCCATAGCTCCCAACTGTCTCTGATTTCGAGGGACTGTCTCTGGAGCAATGTCCCTCTGTCCCTCTTTCCTCCTCATTTGTCCCTTATTTTGGTCTGATCTATAAAGTTGTATATGAAATGCACTTTTTATCTTTCAAAAAGTGTTTCCCAGTGCTAAACCTTTCATCCAAATTCAAAATCTCAGCTCTCCCTGCTCCTCCCTCCCAACAGTGGACCAGCATCTCAGCTGCATCTCGCATCTCCTGCTCCACTCTCTCTATGTACAGCTAGCACACTAGCTAGAGGGTGCTACAGCTGTATATTGCCTCCAAAATTGCTCCTGTTTCTTCTTGCCAGAGGCTGCCATTTTGCTGAAGCCCAGAGCCCCTGACAGGGCTGGACTGGGACAAAAATTTGGCCCTGGACTTCATCCAGACTGACCCACTTTGACAGGTCTTTCCCATGGCGATCGGACAACTCCCACACTCCCCCCCCCCCAGGCCACCCAAGCCCCCTCGCCCCCTTCACTAGCCACTAGCCATTCTACTTTATTAGAGTAGAACGGCTGGTACTCTTATAGGCAGTACCAGTGGGGAAGCTAGACATTATTTAATCCGGGGGAAAGAATCAGTTCGGTGCCCCCCCCTTATGGGACAAGATTAGGCAGAAGTGAGAAACTCCCAGTCCATAGCTGTTGAGTCAGCTGTCTGTCCCCTCCCCCATGCTCCTCTGTCGTCCCCCTGCTCCTCTGGTCCTCCCCCTGCTTCTCTGTTCCCCCCAAGTGAGCGATGCGGGGAGGGAGTGGAGGTGAGTGCTGCGGGAAGGGAGAGACAGCGGAGCGGCGGTCCGCTGTCACTGAAGCCGGCCCACTGTACTATCGGCCCACCGGGAAACTCCCTGTAGTCCCAATGGTCAGTCCATCCCTGGCCCCTGAACAGCAGTAAATCATAAAGCAAAACTAAGCCCATCAATTTAACGGTTTAAAAAAGCAATTACATTCTTGGAATGCGGGGATAGCTAACTGTCACACTTGCTTGTGTCCTCAACCCAACTGTCAAACCATCAAATGGCTGGTGCCATGACTGATTAACATGTGCAGCACCATGGCAGTTGCAGATCAAACAGAAGCAGCTTCCTTAGCTGTAAAGGTTTAATTCCACTTTAAGGTTTAAGGCAATGCTTAACCGCTTCCCGACCGCCGCATGTAGATATACGTCGGCAGAATGGCACGTACAGGCACATTGGCGTACCTGTACGTCCCTGCCTAGACGTGGGTCGGGGGTCCGATTGGGACCCTCCCCCTGCTACACGCGGCGGTCGGATTCCCTCGAGGAGCGATCCGTGACGACGGCGCGGCTATTCGTTTATAGCCGCTCTGTCGCGATCGCTCCCCGGAGCTGAAGAACGGGGAGAGCCGTGTGTAAACACGGCTTCCCCGTGCTTCACTGTGGCGGCGTATCGATCGCGTGATCCCTTTTATAAGGCAGACTCGATCGATGACGTCAGACCTACAGCCACACCCCCCTACAGTTGTAAACACACACTAGGTGAACCCTAACTCCTTCAGCGCCCCCTTGTGGTTAACTCCCAAACTGCAACTGTCATTTTCACAATAAACAATGCAATTTAAATGCATTTTTTGCTGTGAAAATGACAATGGTCCCAAAAATGTGTCAAAATTGTCCGAAGTGTCCGCCATAATGTCGCCGTCACGAAAAAAATCGCTGATCGCTGCCATTAGTAGTAAAAAAAATGATAAAAATGCAATAAAACTATCCCCTATTTTGTAAACGCTATAAATTTTGCGCAAACCAATCGATAAACGCTTATTGCGATTTTTTTTTTTTACCAAAAATAGGTAGAAGAATACGTATCGGCCTAAACTGAGAAAAAAAATCTTTTTATATATGTTTTGGGTGATATTTATTACAGCAAAAAGTAAAAAATATTGAATTTTTTTCAAAATTGTCGCTCTATTTTTGTTTATAGCGCAAAAAATAAAAACCGCAGAGGTGATCAAATACCACCAAAAGAAAGCTCCATTTGTGGGGAAAAAAGGACGCCAATTTTGTTTGGGAGCCACGTCGCACGACCGTGCAATTGTCTGTTAAAGCGACGCAGTGCCGAATCGCAAAACCTGGCCTGGGCATTTAGCAACAAAATGGTCCGGGTCTTAAGTGGTTAGGGCAATGCTTAAAAAGGGAGAGCAACTAAGCAGGGTGAGACAGCATATTACTGGATTCTACACTTATTTTTTATATTTTACATAGCTATACCTGCAAAAGGGGCCAGCCTGAAGGAATCAAGCAGGACTTCATTTCACATGCACTGCCATTTAGCCACGCCTTTCTTGTCCCACACATGGAGCGACCCGCATGTCTTCTCCATCCCGAAGTTAAAAAGTTGGGGAGAAATGGGTTTGCTATGTTGAGCTGTCTGGGTGGGCGGGGGGTGGGGATGGCTGACGTCGTATGACATTGCTGACTAAGCATTGACGTTGGTCAGTTGGAGGGGTAGTTATAATAATTTGTTTGGCTGGAGACATAATTATATTGCTGGTTGGGCGGACTTGTTGGCTGTAGACTATAACAATTTATTATTGGCTTGGGGGTAGAATTCATTGCTGGATGGGATGTAGAATATATTGCTGGCTGGGGGATATAATGCGTTATTGCTGGCCAAGCCGTGTTTTAATTATTTACAGGAATTTACAGGAGTTTTTTTTAAAACGAATGTACATCTATGTGCTTTGTCCAAGATTTTCCAGGATTATTTTTTTTTTTACTTTGGGTAAAGTCGAAACGACATGGAGCACTTTCATTAGTTGTTCGGACCAATGGTTGTTGGATTCAGCCATTGGGCGGCCAGTAAGATGTGTCGGCACTCATTTAGGCGGCAAAGTGGACACCTGAAGAAGGACCGCTCTTCCCCAGAAAGGAAAAATAAGATAGAAGACTTTGGGACCGGCGGATGATGTGACTGTGGATTTAGGTAGGTAAAAGGGCATTTAGGTATTTTTTATTTTTTATTTTAAGCCAGGGATTACCAGTAGCGGCTGGTGCTCAACATTTTTGGGGGGCGAAAATGAAAAAAAAAAAAAGAAAAAGAAAAAATTTGCAGCCTCACTGTGCCCATCAAATGCAGCCACTGTGCCATCAATTGTCGCCACTGTGCCATGCCATCAAACGCAGCCACTGTGCCATGCCATCAAACGCAGCCACTGTGCCATGCCATCAAACACAGTCACTGTGCCATGCCATCAAACGCAGTCACTGTGCCATGCCATCAAACGCAGTCACTGTGCCATGCCATCAAACGCAGCCACTGTGCCATGCCATCAAACGCAGCCACTGTGCCATGCCATCAAACACAGCCACTGTGCCATCAATTGTCACCACTGTGCCATGCCATCAAACACAGTCACTGTGCCCCTCAATTGTTGCCACTGTGCTAATTGTCGCCACTGTGCCAATTGTCGCCACTGTGCCCATTGTTGCCACTGTGCATGTCACTGTGCCCTTTAATTGTTGCCACTGTGCCCATTGTCACCATTGTGCCCTGTGTCACCACTGTGCCCATTGATGCCACTGTGCCCTTTGTCACCACTGTGCCCTTTGTCACCACTGTGCCCTTTGTCACCACTGTGCCCATTGATGCCACTGTGCCCTTTGTCGCCTCTGTGCCCATTGTCGCTGCTGTGCCCTGTAAAATGCACTTACCTTACTCCTTCCACATCCCTCGATGTCTTCTCCCGCCTTGGTGACGCTTCAGCCAATCAGGTTACCGATAACCAGAATCGGGGAACCTGATTGGCTGAGACGGCCGCTGGCTCTGATAGGCACTTCCGCACAGCCAACCAGCTGCCGTTATTCAGGTGGCCCGCGCTCAAGTTCAGGCCATCTCTGAATAGACCAGCGGCAGCTGGCAACAATAACATACATTCATGCAATGCATGGATGTATGTTATTAGACTCAGTGGCGGTCGAGAGCCAGAGGGAGCGGCGCTCCAGTGCCCTCTATGGACGAACCGCCACTGGTAATTAGTTAGATGGAGGTGCCCAAAGTCCAAAAGTATTGGGACGCCTGACTTTACACCCACATGAACATAACCACTTAAGATGTGAGCCTGTATTTCAGACTTGGTGTTTACAAGTTAAAAAAAATTTTTTTGCTAGAAAATTACTTAGAACCCCCACGCATTATACTTTTTTTTCCTAACACCCTAGAGAATAAAATGGCGGCCATTGCAATACTTTTTGTCACACAGTATTTGCATAGCGGGCTTACAGGCGCACTTTTTTTTAAATAAATTCACTTTTTGAATTAAAAAATAAGACAACAGTAAAGTTAGCCTATTTTTTTTTGTATAATGTGAAATATGTTATGCAGAGTAAATACATACCAATATGCGTTTTCTTATTTATTTCATTTATTTAGATTTTTTTACATTGTGCTTAAAAAATAAAAATAAATTGATCGCTTTTATTGCTGTCACAATGAATGTAAATATCTCTTGTGACAGTAATAGGCACATGATATGTACTCTTTATGGAGGGATCGGAGGTCTAAAATACACCAAATCCCTTCTTTGCACTTCAAAGTATTCAGATCGCCAAAAACTGAGATTCTGAATACTTTATATTTTATAAAAACCGGCGCCATTGGCAGCCGAGTATACCGGAAGTGGCGTTGTGACGTTGCTTCCGTGTTTACATACAGGAGACTGGAACAAAGCCATTTCAGGCTTCGTTCCAGTCTGTGGCTAGACGCCAGAAGAGGCGGATCGAAGATCGGATCTCCCGGTGGGACGGAAGGCCCGGTAAGAGCGGCGGAAGGTGGCGGGAGGGGGGATGTCCCCTCCTTCTATTCCAGGATAACAACCGATCGGCTTTTAGCTGCATCGGTTGTTATCCCTGGAAAGCCAACTGCCCTCTTTAAAAAACAGTACCGGGATGATGTCTGCAGCTGCGGGCATCATCCCAGTATAACCCCCTAAAGCTGAGGCTGCATATATCCTCCCCATGTTGAGGGCATGTGGCTTGGTACGGTTCAGGAGGGGTGGCGTCCTCTCATCCCTCCCTCCTTTCCTGCGGCCTGCCAGGTTGCCTGCTCGGATAAGGGTCTGGTATGGATTTTTGGAGGGAACCCCACGCTATTTTTTTTTTATTACGACGCGGGGTTCCCCTTAAAATCCATACCAGACCTGAAGGGCCTGGTAATGGTACTTAGGGGGACCCCCACGCATTTTTTTAAATTACTTTTATCTGTATTTTCGAGACCTGACAATTCATAAATAGCCGCGAGTAGTTTTAAATTACTTTTTTTCCTTTAGAAATTTCATTTTTGTGCAGAGACTGTTATAAACACAGGAAACAAGCGCTACGTTACAGGCATACTATAGACACCCCCAGGTATGAAATTTAAAGGAATATTTCACCGGGCGTTTTTAAAATGTTTTTTTGCATTGATACATGTCCCCTGGGGCAGGACCCGGGTCCCTAAACACTTTTTCTGACAATAACTTGCATATTACCCTTTAAAATTAGCCATTTTGATTTTTCATGTTCATGTCCCATATACTTTTTTTGCCCTGTTCGCATGTTCTGCTGCGAACGGAACCGGGGGGTGTTCGGCTCATGCCTAATAGGCGATGTATAGGGTGCAGAATGTTGAGTAATGGGAGACGTAGGGGTTCAGACTGTAGAGTAATGGGAGATGCAGAATTGGAGTAATGGTGGATGCAGAATTTGGAGTAATGGCGATGTACAGGTTTCATAATGTGGAGTAATGGGGACATGGTGTTCAGAATGTGGATTAATAGGGGACGTAGGGGTGCAGAATGTGGAGTAATGGGCATGCAGAGTCTGGAGTAATGGGTGATGTACAGGGGGCAGAATGTGGAGTAATGGGGGATGCAGAATTGGAGAAATGGTGAATGCAGAACATGGAGTAAGGTGGATGCAGAGTTGGGAGTAATAGGTGATGTACAGGGTGCAGAATGTGAAGTAATGGGGAGGCAGAATTGGAGAATTGGTGGATGCAGAAGATGGAGTAAGGGAGATGCAGAGTCTGGAGTAATGGCTGATGTACAGGGTGCATAATGTGGAGTAATAGGGAGGCAAAATTGGAGAAATTGTGGATGCAGAATGTGGAGTAATGGGTGATGTATAGGGTGCAGAATGTGGAGTAATTGGGATGTAAGAGTGCAGAATGTGGAGTAATTGGGATGTAAGGGTGCAGAATGTGGAGTAATAGGGAGGCAAAATTGGAGAAATTGTGGATGCAGAATGTGGAGTAATGGGTGATGTATAGGGTGCAGAATGTGGAGTAATTGGGATGTAAGAGTGCAGAATGTGGAGTAATTGGGATGTAAGGGTGCAGAATGTGGAGTAATTGGGATGTAAGGGTGCAGAATGTGGAGTAATTGGGATGTAAGGGTGCAGCATGTGGAGTAACGGGAATGCAGAGTCTGGAGTAATGAGCGATGTACAGGGTGCAGAATGTGAAATAATGAGAGATACAAAATGTAGAGTAATGGGTGATGTGGGGTTTGCAGAATATGGGGTAATAGGAGATACACGGTGTGCAGATAACTCGCTGAAGGGCAGTGGGAAAAATGTCCGTTACATAAGTGGCTATAGTGGGAAGAATGTCCTCTTACAGATCTTTTCGTTTATAGCGGCTAGATTTGCCAAGTGGTGTTGGGCCGCAAACTATGCGGGCAACATCCAAATAGGAGGTTAATCAGCCACAGCTAAAGGAACCCTTCGAAAACCCTGGTTGAGAATGGCCGTGTTAGTTCATAGTTCATTTTTTGGCAGTGATGTCTGTAGAAATTGGCAAAGAAAAGGTTGCTTTAGGAACAAATTAAATCCCGCACAAAAAGCTAATGGCACTCCTACTTCTGATGTCTCTGAAGACATGTATGTGGAAAGTTTGTGCTTTTGTGTTAAGAATAAAATGTGTCTTCTTTTTTTTGTTTATAGCGCAAAAACAACGCAGAGGTGCTCAAATACCACCAAAAGAAAGCTCTATTTGTGGGGGAAAAAAGGACGTCAATTTTGTTTGGGTATCACATCGCACCACCGCGCAATTGTCAGTTAAAGCGTCACAGTGCCGAATCGCAAAAAATGGCCCAGTCATTGGGCAGCCAATTCTTCCGGGGGCTTAAGTGGTTAAGCAGCACACGTATGTTTATTCACTGCTCAGAAAATGAGCACAAACACTTTCTACTATCAAAAAGTTCCCAAACTGTAGTCATGTTATGGTTCCCTCCGTGGAACACGGTGTATTATGAACACAACATACCTGGAAGGAGCTCCTGGACTGTTCACTTTCCCAGGCCGAAATACATTGATATACCCAAAATAACATTCTGTTTGTCTGATCAGAGAATGAGAACAGAGCAGCAATTTAATTAAAGGCATCATGTGCCCTTGAAAACCTGTACAGGAGGATCCACATTCGTACCTCTTGGCTGAACATCTCCGTCATAAGAGAGACATTGACACATATTGTCCTGGGTGATCTGGCACTGGTCTTCACAAGGGAAACTGCCTTTAAAGCCTCGTGCACATGACCGAGAAACTCGACAGAATCCATCAAGAAACTTGGTGGGAGAGCTTTTTTTGCAGAGGAAAATGGTCGTGTGTACGTTTTTCACCGAGGAAACTGTAGAGCAGGGGTGGCAAACACAAGGCCCGCGGGCCAAATCCGGCCCGCCAGACCTTGCCATGTGGCCCGCGCAACTGTCCATCCGTTGCCACTAGTGGTGCAACGGATCGTGACCGATCCGTGATCCGCGGAGCGCACCGCTGCCTCGGCCTTAGGAAAAGCCGCGGCTTCGGCTTAGCCCTGGAACGGTCGGCCATCTTGGTACACCCGGCTCCTATGATGGATGTCCCGGAGATCCAATCCCGGGACCGCGGGACGTGTGACGTCCATCATAGGCGCCACAGACTTGAGAAGGCGGCAATTACAAGCCTCCTCAACAGCATGCACATTGCACTGTAAAGATCCTGGCTCGGGCGGCTGGCTCTCCTTTCCTCCCCTCCTTTCTGGCTGGCTGGAATGACAAATGATGGGTGTATGTCAGGTAGGTGAAGTCATTGTGCATGTCAGGTAGGTCCATGTATGTCAGGTAGGTGAAGTCAGTTTATGTCAGGTAGGTCCATGTATGTCAGGTAGGTCCATGTATGTCAGGTAGCTGAGGTCAGTGTATGTCAGGTAGGTGAGGTCAGTGTATGTCAGGTAGGTGGGGTCAGTGTATGTCAGGTAGGTGAGGTCATTGTGTATGTCAGGTAGGTCCATGTATGTCAGGTAGCCCATCCCATCCTATCCCACCCCACCATACCCCATCCCATCCCACTCCACCCCCACCCCATGCCATCCTATACCACCCCATCTCGTCCCCATCCCATCCTACGGCCCCCCCAACCCATCCACCCCCATCCCGACCCCATCCTATTCCACGCCACCCCATCCCATCCTACCCCATCCCATCCCAGGGTGGATGGGAGGATGGAAGGAGAGTGGAGGGTGCAGAGGTCAGATATTGCACAAGGTCCATAGCATACTCCTGTATCCTGCATTTCGTACTCAGCAAACTCCTGAACCCTGCGCTCCATAAAACCAGTCTTACAGATACAACCGGCCCTTTGAGGTCAACCATACTGCTAATGCGGCCCCCGATGAATTTGAGTTTGCCACCCCTGCTGTAGAGGAACTCGACGAGAAAAAAAGAGACAAGTTCTCTTTTTCCTCGACGGGAGTCTCAATTTCCTCGTCAACGAGAAACTCGAGCATGTGTATGCTAAGAAACCCACGCATGCTCAGAATAAAGTATGAGACGGGAGTAAAAGTAGTGTTTGTAATGGCGATAACACATTTTTCAAGCTGTAACAGACTGAAGAGAGTTCCTTGACAAGCCTAACAAGGAACTCGTCGAGGAAAACGATGTGTCTAGCCCGACGAGTTCCTCGGTCGTGTGTACGAGGCCTAACTCTTTCCTTTGGATTCTGTAATGGTCTTCCCTTCAAGTTTGCTTTTAAAAAATTTCTACCTGTTATTTCTGCACTGACAGATTGGTACATGCAAATTTTGAGTTTTTGTATAAAGTCAACAGCTAAGCCAACCCTCCTCTCTATTTCTAACCACACCACCTGGTGGCTGATGTATGCAGCAAGCACTGATGTGTGACCGTCATATGATGGAGGTGACGAGTCCTTCTTCGTGCCTTCATTTTTGACCCCCGGACGGGTACAAGGAACCGCTGGCACACAAGTGCGCATGCCTATTGCTTAGCCTGTTGAGTCACCTGTCCACAGTAAAGCCGCGTACACATGGCCGTTTTTTATGACGAGAAAAATTAAATTGTTTTAATTGGTCATTAAAAACGGTCGTGTGTATGCTCCAGAGCATTTTTCTCGTGGCCAGTAGGACAAGAAAATATCCAGCACCAGTTGAAGTAAACAATGTCCCTGCCTTGGTGGTCAGTTGGAGTAAAAAGTATTAATAATTGTGCCCTATCGGTGTCAGTGAAAGGAATCGTGCCCAATCATTGGATATCAGTGGGAGGAATTATGCCTCACTGTTGGTGTCAGTGGAAGGAATGGTGCTCTATCATTAGTATCAGTGGGAGGAATAGTGCCCCATCATTGGGTATCAGTGGACAGGGATGGGGCCCCATCATTGGGTATCAGTGGAAGGAATGGTATTTAAAACTGCTCAGGGCTGTAATGTATTGTCGTATCCCGGCAATATACCGTAGTTATCGGGGTATTGCGCGCTCCGGCGTATAGCGCGCACCCCTAAAGTGGACCCGCATTCCTGTGGAAAAAATATTTTTGTACTTACAGTTTTGGGGACTTGCGCGGCGTCCATCGGCGGCCTCGTCGGGTCCGGCGTCCGTCTGTGGCTTCGGGTGTCCTCTTCGTCGGGTCTGGCGTCCTTCTGCGGCGTCCTCCCCGCTCGTTTCCCGCTTTCCCGCGCCGAGTTTGAATACTGCGCCGGCATACCGAGCGCAGTACACTCGTGTATAGTCGGGCAGGCTCAGCTACTCTCGCGCTCACGTCCTGTACGTCCAGGATGTGAGCGTGAGAGGAGTCGAGACTGCCCGACTATACACAAGTGTACTGCGCTCGGTATATGGCGGCGCAGTATTCAAACTCGGCGCGGGAAAGCGGGTATCGGCGTATAACGATTTTGCCCTGATTTTCAGGGCAAAAAAGTGTGCGGTATACGCCGATAAATACGGTCCCCCCAAAAGTAGTACCAGGCTCTTCAGGTCTGGTATTGATATTAAGGGGAACCCTGCACCAAAATGTAAAAAAAATGGTGTGGGGGAGTGAGAGAGCGCCTTCCCAGTAGAATTGTACCAGGCCACATGTCCTCAACATGGGGAGGGTGCTTTGGGGATCTTGTAGTGCATTATGGGGCGTTCCGCGGCTCTCAAATGTTCCACGAATGCCCCATTTCGTTTTATAACAAGCGAACACCCGATGTTCCAATCGAACTTACGTTCGACTCGAACCGTGGGCTCATCCCTAGTGGCCAGTGGAAAGAATGCCCCTTATATTGGTGGTCAGAGGGAAGAACGTCCCTTACATTGGTGATCAGTGGGAAGAATGTTTCTTACATTGTGATCAGTGGGAAGAATGTTCCTTACATTGGTGATCAGTGGGAAGAATGCTCCTTACATTGGTGATCAGTGAGAAGAATGCTCCTTACATTGGGGGTCAGTGGGAAGAATGCTCCTTACATTGGTGATCAGTGGGAAGAATGTTCCTTACATTGGTGATCAGTAAGAAGAATGTTTCTTACATTGGTGATCAGTGGAAAGAATATCCCTTACATTGGTGATCAGTGGGAAGAATGTCCCTTACATTGGTGGTCAGTGGGAAGAATGTTTCTTACATTGGTGATCAGTGAGAAGAATGTTCCTTACATTGGTGATCAGTGGGAAGAATGTCCCTTACATTGGTGATCAGTGGAAAGAATGTTCCTTACATTGGTGATCAGTGGGAAGAATGTCCCTTACATTGGTGATCAGTGGGAAGAATGTCCCTTACATTGGTGATCAGTGGGAAGAATGTCCCTTACATTGGGGGTCAGTGGGAAGAATGTCCCTTACATTGGTGATCAGTGGGAAGAATGCTCCTTACATTGGTGATCAGTGGGAAGAATGTCCCTTACATTGGTGATCAGTGGGAAGAATATCCCTTACATTGGTGATCAGTGGGAAGAATGTCCCTTACATTGGTGATCAGTGAGAAGAATGTCCCTTACATTGGTGATCAGTGGGAAGAATATCCCTTACATTGGTGATCAGTGGGAAGAATGTCCCTTACATTGGTGATCAGTGGGAAGAATGTTCCTTACATTGGGGGTCAGTGGAAAAAATATCCCTTACATTGGGGGTCAGTGGGAAGAATGCCTCTCGTTTGTGGTCTGTGGGAAGTCTGTCCCTTACATTGGTGGTCAGTTGGAACCTGACAGCTAAAAAGATAATTGATGTCACAGGTTATGTACTGGAGAGGCAGACATTACCCATGGCTCAAGGAACTTTTATGAACCTCTGGAGGAGCTCCAGGGTCCCATGGAACTCTGATTGAGAAAGGCTTCTCTAAAAGTAAGATACCAGAGAAGTTAATCTTTCATGGGAACGTGCAGTTTAAATGATCCATCGTGAAACACAACCCCCTCTGGGAGCTCTTACATATCTAGCCAGCTCAAATGCCCTCTTGGTGCCAAAATGGTGATTTATGTATGTGACAGGAGGCTGTCCAAGAAAACTTGGGACTTCCAGGAAATTCTCTAACTCTATCATCTGCTTCTGATCTCCAGTGTCGCCGAGATCAAGTGTGTTATGTATCTACAGACAGATCTAATAATGAATGTGTTTACAGCAATCTGCATAGTAATGGCTAGTGTTGCTCACGAATATTCGTATTGCGAATATTCGGCTCGAATATGGCATATTCGAGTATTCGCGAATATCTCGAATTTCGCGGCCAATATTCGCTATTTCGAATATTCGCATTTTTTCAATTTTATTTTTAAAACAGATCACATCCTATCGACGTCTAAAAGCATTGCTGGTATGATTAGAGACCCTGGGCCGAGTAGCTAAGCTGAGGCGATCCTTTTATGTTGCCGAATATAAAAAAAAAAAAAGCGAAATTTCGCTAATGCGAATGCGAAAATGATTGCGAATTTTCGATAACTGTGGTAGGAGAACTCTGATTGTCTCTGATGCAAAAGGGGGGGGCTTTGTGTATGTTTCTGTTATGAATATTTGTATGTTTGATATTATTTTTTTTTGTAAGAAGGAAAAAATTGCGCATACCTTAAAAAAAGGGGAGAATACAGCAGCAACTCAAAAATGTTATACAACATAAATTAATACAAGACAGAAAATGGAGTCGCTCTACAAGAATAAAAAATATGTCTAGTGACAAGACATGTGGGCAAATTATAAAATAAGCAAGCGCAAATAACTTGTGAAATACACAGTGAAACAAATATATAAAGAAATATAGTCCCAATAATAGAAAAATAATCTTTCATAAAAATGTCTTTGATATGTGAAGTGAAAAAAAGTCCAAAGCATGCTGCATGAACGTGTTCAATCTTCAAGGTGTTTGATTGACAAACGGCTGTGACAGATGGATAGAGTAAAGAATCACCACCAATGCAAAACACTTTTTATTTTCTATTGTAAAATATCACGAATATTCTGAGCCAATCAGAGTGCTCCTTCCGCATTTGCCGAATATTCGCAATTATTTTGTATTGTAAAATATCACGAATATTCTGAGCCAATCAGAGTGCTCCTTCCGAAATTTCGCCATCAATATCGCATTCGCACTTTGCGAAATTTCGATACAATATCACGAATATTCTGAGCCAATCAGAGTGCAAAATATCACGAATATTCTGAGCCAATCAGAGTGCTCCTTGCGCTGTTGTCGAAATTTCGCAATTATTTTCGCATTCGCAATAGCGAAATTTCGCAAAAATTTCATTTCGATAAAATATCACGAATATTCGAATTTAGCGAATATTTCTCGAATATTCGGCTATATATTCGTGATATATCGCGAAATCAAATATGGCGTATTCTGCTCAACACTAGTAATGGCATCAGCTTACCAAGTCCACTCAACATTGCTTCCTCCAGTATCTGCAGTAAAGTCTGTTTACCTGGTGAAGGTATGAACTAATGGAAGACACAATGGTGACAGCGCAAACTAGGTAAACTACAACTAGTTACAGAACAAAGTAGGAGAACTAGAAGAAGATACCTGGGGTGATGGTACAAACTAGGTGATCTAGTGGAGGACAACTACATACAGTACAAACTACATAGGTGTGCGTAGCCTATTGCATTAGGGTGTGCACCCCAAGGCTCAAATACACATGCACGCGCGCGCGCGTGTGTGTGTGTGTGTATACAGTACAGACCAAAAGTTTGGACACACCTTTCAATTCAAAGAGTTTTCTTTATTTTCATGACTATGAAAATTGTAGATTCACACTGAAGGCATGAAAACTATGAAGGAACACATGTGGAATTATACATAACAAAAAAGTGTGAAACAACTGAAAATATATTTCATATTCTAGGTTCTTCCACCTTTTGCAGCAGACACATCTCTAGAACTGGTAAGAGGAGACTGTGTGATTCCGGCCTTCATGGTAGAATATCTGCTAGGAAACCACTGCTAAAGAAAGGCAACAAGCAGAAGAGACTTGTTTGGGATAAAGAACACAAGGGATGGACATTAGACCCGTGGAAATCTGTGCTTTGGTCTGATGAGTCCAAACTTGAGATCTTTGGTTCCAACCCCCCCGTGTCTTTGTGCGACGCAGAAAAGGTGAACGGATGGACTCTACATGCCTGGTTCCCACTGTGAAGCATGGAGGAGGAGGTGTGATGGTGTGGGGGTGCTTTGCTGGTGACACTGTTGGGGATTTATTCAAAATTGAAGGCATACTGAACCAGCATGGCTACCACAGCATCTTGCAGTGGCATGCTATTCCATCCGGTTTGCGTTTAGTTGGACCATCATTTATTTTTCAACAGGACAATGACCCCAAACACACCTCCGGGCGGGGGAAGGGCTATTTGACCAAGAAGGAGAGTGATGGGGTGCTGCGCCAGGTGACTACCTCTTGAAGCTCATCAAGAGAATGCCAAGAGTGTGCCAAGCAGTAATCAAAGCAAAAGGTGACTACTTTGAAGAACCTAGAATATGAAATATATTTTCAGTTGTTTCACACTTTATTGTTATGTATAATTCCACATGTGTTACTTCATAGTTTTCATGCCTTCAGTGTGAATCTACAATTTTCATAGTCATGAGAAGGTGTGTCCAAACTTTTGGTCTGTACTGTATATAGTAGGGCAATGGACAGTGTTGGTAGACCAGTAGTTTTATATATATATATATATATATATATATATATATATATATATATATATATATATATATATATATATACATATATTATTACTTTTTTTACAATATCTTTTTTTCTTTTACTATCATTTTTTTTATTATTGTTTTATACAAATATTCTTTAAGAGCCCCACTGGGGGGCTTTGGTGAAAATATCAGGGGTCTAAAGCGACCCTTGATATTTCACTTTGAGACAGAGAAATGGACTGAGGACAGAGATTCCCCAGTCCCTGTCTCTGCAGACAGGCAGCAGGGGGAATCTGTCGAGCACAGGGAGAAAGTGCAGAGAAGGGCAACCAAACTGATAAGAGGCATGGAGGAGCTCAGCTATGAGGAAAGATTAGAGGGACTGAATTTATTCTCTGTTGAGAAGATGAGAATAAGGGGGGATATGATCAACATGTACAAATATATAAGGGGTCCATATAGTGAACTTGGTGTTGAGTTATTCACTTTACGGTCAACACTGAGGACAAGGGGGCGCTCTTTACGCCTGGAGGAAAAGAGATTTCACCTCCAAATACGGAAAGGTTTCTTCACAGTAAGAGCTGTGAAAATGTGGAACAGACTCCCTCCAGAGGTGGTTCTGGTCAGATCAGTAGATTGCTTTAAGAAAGGTCTGGATTCTTTCCTAAATGTACAGAATATAACTGAGTACTAAGATTTGTAGGTAAAGTTGATCCGGGGTAAATCCGATTGCCTCTCGGGGGATCAGGAAGGAATTTTTTTCCCCTGCTGTAGCAAATTGGATCATGCTCTGGTGTTTTTTTTTGCCTTCCTCTGGATCAACTGTGGGTATGGAGTTGGGTGTATGGGATTGTATTGTGTTTTTTATTTTGTTTGTTTATTTTTTTGTGGTTGAACTGGATGGACTTGTGTCTTTTTTCAACCTGACTAACTATGTAACTATGTAACTATGATTAGGGTGTGCCCAGGCACACCTGGCACACCCCGTGCGCACGTCTATGAAAAAAAAAGGTGAACTAACAGAGGATAAACTTTGGACATCACTATGTTATTTGAACTAGGAGAGGACAAACCAGTGACTATACTAACTAGGTGAACTAGGAGGGGATAGAATAGGGATGGTACTCACTAGTTGGCCTACAAAATTGCTTCCTCCCAAACCTGCAGTAAAGTTTACAGTATGTACCTAGTACTTCCCGCCCAGGCCAATTCTGAAATTTCTCTACAATGCGTAAAAATAATAATTATTGTGACCAGTGACTGTACCAACTAGGTGAACTAGGAGAAGATAAACCAGTGACTGTACTAACTACACCATGGGGTCTTCAAACTACGGCCCTCCAGTGGTTCAGGAACTACAATTCCCATCATGCCTAGTCATGTCTGTGAATGTCAGAGTTTTACAATGCCTCATGGGATGTGTAGTTCCGCAAACAGCTGGAGGGCCGTAGTTTGAGGATCCCTGAACTAGATGAACTAGGAGAAGATAAATCAGTGACTGTACAACTAGGTGAACTAGGAGAGACCAAACCGGTGACTAGAGTTGAGCGGACACCTGGATGTTCGGGTTCGGGTCCGAACCCGAACTTTAAAAAAAAAGTTCGGGTTCGGGAACCCGAACCCGAACCCGAACTCCGAACCCCATTGTAGTCAACTTTTAGCAAAAAAAAAAATGCGCGGAGGTCCCCCCAAACTGTGCTACGTCACTGGGACAGCCCTATTCCTTAGTAAGGAATAGGGCTTTCCCAGTGACGTAGCACAGTGTGCGTCAGAGGGGGACGGGGTCACGTGACGCGTGACCCGCCTCCCCTATAAAAGAAACGTCAAGCTCCGGCGCGTCATTCGCGGAGCTGTGCTCTGAATGGATGGAACTTCTCATCGCTGGACCAATCGTGGGCGAGAACACCCGTACACCCGTCGCTGGAGAACTCACCCGCCGCTGGATACAAGACAACGATGGATCAGGGAGCAGCATCGATCGTCTATTTTCACCACTGCATTTTTATTTGGTTTAATTAATTAAGTATTTTGTTCAACGGTGTGTGTGTTTTTTTCTCAGACAACTACTATTTTCACTTCCTTTGTGAAATGGTAGGGGTACAGTGTACCCCATTACCATTTCACACAGGGGGGGGTCAGGATCTGGGGGTCCCCTTTGTTAAAGGGGTCTTCCAGATTCTGATAAGCCTCCCGCCCGCATACCCCCACAACCACTGGGCAAGGGTTGTGGGGATGAGACCCTTGTCCCCATCAACATGGGGACAAGGTGCTTTGGGGGGCACCCCAAAGCACCCTCCCAATGTTGAGGGCATGTGGCCTGGTGCGGTTCAGGAGAGGGGGGGCCGCACTCTGTCCCCCCTCTTTTCTGCGGCCGGCCAGGTTAATGTGCTCGGATAAGGGGTCTGGTGTGGATTTTAGGGGGAACTCCACGCCATTTTTTTTTAAATTTGGGGTGGAGTTCCTTTTAAAATCCACACCAGACCTGAAGGGTCTGGTTATGGATATTTAGGGGGAACCGCACGTCATTTTTTTTTTAATTGACGGCGGGGTTCCCCTTAATATCCATACCAGACCTAAAGGGTCTGGTTATTGAATTTGCGGGGACCTCCGCGCATTTTTTTTTTCCCGAACTCCGAACCCGGACCCAAACTTTTTCCAATTATTCGGGTTCGGGTCCAGGTTCGGGAAAAACCCAAAGTCCGTACCGAACCCGAACTTTATAGTTCGGGTTCGCTCAACTCTACCGGTGACAGCACAGACTGTTTGGAAAAGATTTGGCAGGCTGGTTGTACACCAATCAATCGATAGATCGACTTGTATACAGCCAGCCTGCCCATATATTAATGGAAATTTGGTAAAATTTCCTGCTAAACCAGCTGAATTTAAATCCATGTATGACCGGCTTAGGCCAGCTAAGAGAGGACCAACGAGGGCCAGCTTAAACTAGCTGAACTTGGAGAAGGCAGAAGGATGCAATCAAGCAGATGCCTGATAATTCAATCGTCGCTTTTCCCCGTCATCTATGCAAATGAGGTAAGTACGGCGATTCCCGAACATATGCGAGGTCGACGCAGCGAATTAACGTCGTTTGCGTAGCGTACCCGACGCGTAAGGTTGCCCCTGCTAATTAGCAGGCGCAACCAATGTTAACTATGGCCGTCGTTCCCACGTCGAATTGAATAAAAATTACGTTGTTTGCGTAAGACGTCCGTGAATGGCGCTGGACGCCATTTACGTATACATCTAGGCAAATGACGTCGGGGCGACGTCATTTAGCGCAATGCACGTCGGGTAATTTACCCGACGGAGCATGCGCTGTACGCTCGGCGCGGAAGCGCGCCTAATTTAAATGGTGCCCGCCCCATTTGAATTGGGCGGGCTTGCGCCGAGCAATCTAACGCTACACCGCCGCAAGTTTACAGGTAAGTGTTCTGAGAATCAGGATTTAAACCTGTAGACCTGCGGCGGTGAAACGTAGAGCTCATACATTACGCTGCCCAGGAGCAACGCTAATGTATGAGAATCTGGGCCAATGGGTTCTTCTATGGAGTTGTTTCTTGTCGGAGCCAAAATGTTGTTTTTTTTTTTTTTCTTGT
The DNA here is from genome assembly GCF_905171775.1 of Rana temporaria. Lineage (NCBI taxonomy): Eukaryota > Metazoa > Chordata > Amphibia > Anura > Ranidae > Rana > Rana temporaria. The sequence goes on from NC_053494.1 coordinate 209,979,026, forward strand.
TTTGAGAGAGTGGGAAAATGATTAGAACATCTCTTGGGGTTTTTATTGCTCTCCATGTCGCTGTTAGAGTAATTTCCCCTTTACTCCCTGTCCTTTCCTGTTATAATAGCAACGCCAGTCCAAACAAATATAAATACAAATCTTTCTGAGCGACGAAATTGGCTACTGGCTACCTCTAAAAATGTATCTGTTTCTGTGAACTCGTTGTGTCAATGTGGGGTTGTCCCAGTGTTGTTTGATTACTGTAACCTGGGGGGTTCACACATTACTTGGTTTACTAAACAACTTTACTTCCCTCTCCCAGTCTCAGATAAAATAACCAGTATAGGTAAAAAAGGCTAGATAGATATACTAGATATGCCCAAAATGTGTGGATACCTATCACACATATACTGGTATTCCATTCTAAAAACCATTGGCATTAGTATGGAGATGGCCTTCCTTTGTGGCTAAAACAACCTACACTCTTGGAAGACTCATCACATGATATTGGAGCGTGTCTATGGAGGTTTGTGCCTAGTTAATCCCCAAAAAATTGTGAGGTCAAGTGCTGATGTTGAAAAAGAAGATCTTTCTGGCAATCAACATTCATCAAAAAAGGTGTACAATAGGGTTAGGGTCAGGGCTTCGAAGGCCACTCGAGTTCATGGAGTTGTTGGTTAAGAAGACCTGGCTCGTTCCAATTCATCTCAAAGGTGTTCAGTATAGTTGAGGTCAGGGCTTTGTGAAGGCTACTTAAGTTCCCCCACCCAAACTCATCCAACCTTGTCTTTATGGAGTTGTTGGTTGAGAAGACTTGGCTCATTCCAATTTATCCCAAGGTGTTCAGTAGGCTGAGTTTAGGGCTTTGAAGGCCACTCAAGTTCCTCCACATTAATCCATGACTTTATGGAGATGTTGGATTAGAAGACCTGGCTCGTAGGGTTGGGGTTAGGCTACTTGAGTCTCTCCACCCAAACTCATCAAACCATGTCTTTATGGAGTTGGTTTTGTACATAGGGGCACAGTCATGCTGGAACAGAAAAGGGTCTTCTGCAAACTTTTACCACAAGGTTTGAAGTTCAAAATGTTCTCAAAAGCCTTTGTAGGCTGTAGCATTAACAGAACTCCTCTCTGGGAACACCTGAACTCCTGTCAGATGTATGTGTCCGCTCTTCAAACACATTATCAGTTTAGTGGATGTGCGCTCGTGTCACCCCTGTATGCCTGATCAACATATTTGTGGTGCCATGGGCATACACCTGCAGATAAGCTCTCACCGACAGGAACTGGTTGGTTGTTGTATTATTCATGTTGTTACTTGTATTAGCTAATCCTGTTGGAAAGATTTCCTGTGTTGTCACATCCGTATTTGGTAATTTCCTGTGTTGAGGTCACATCCTGTGATGTCACTTCCCATGGAGGAGGCGATTTGCTGCTGGAGCCATCACTTCCTGTTTGTCAAAGCTTTTGTTATTTACAAATAAAAGGCAGAGCTCACTAGTTGCTGGGCAGTGATGCTGACGGAGCTGAGAACGTAGCTGTGGTGATGTCTGTTTACTGGGATGAACGGGGAATAGAATGATGGGGTAAGATGCATTATATCATCAGACCAGTGGTGGCTGTTGCTCAAATTTTTTTGGGGGGGTGCAAATGAAAAAGAAAAAAATTGCAGCCTCACTGTGCCCATCAAATGCAGCCACTATGCCATCAATTGTCACCACTGTGCCATGCCATCAAATGCAGTCACTGTGCCATGCCATCAAACGCAGCCACTGTGCCATCAATTCGCACCACTGTGCCATGCCATCAAACGCAGCCACTGTGCCATGCCATCAAACGCAGCCACTGTGCCATCAATTCGCACCACTGTGCCATGCCATCAAACGCAGCCACTGTGCCATGCCATCAAACGCAGCCACTGTGCCATGCCATCAAACGCAGCCACTGTGCCATCAATTGTCACCACTGTGCCATGCCATCAAACGCAGCCACTGTGCCATGCCATCAAACGCAGCCACTGTGCCATCAATTGTCACCACTGTGCCATGCCATCAAACACAGCCACTGTGCCATCAATTGTCGCCACTGTGCCAATTGTCACCACTGTGCCCTTTAATTGTCACCACTGTGCCAATTGTCACCACTGTGCCCATTGATGTCACTGTACCCTTTAATTGTCCCCACTGTACCAAATTGTCGCCACTGTGCCACATTGTCCCCACTGTGCCAAATTGTCCCCAATGTGCCAAATTGTCCCTACTGTGCCACATTGTCCCGACTGTGCCACATTGTCCTGACTGTGCCAAATTGTCGCCACTGTGCCAATTGTCCCCATTGTCGCCACTGTGCCCATTGATGTCACTGTGCCCTTCGTCGCTGCTGTGCCCCCGACCGGCACTTACCTTTACTGGAGTCAGCCATCCCCGTCCCTCGATGTCTTCTCCCGCCCTCGATGACGCTTCAGCCAATCAGGTTACCGATAGCCAGAACCGGTGAACCTGATTGGCTGAGACGCCTGTCAGTCTTATCCAAGGAACGCACCGCCGGTACGTCCCGAGGATAAGCATTCGGAAGCCGACTACAGCCTAAGGGCTGTACTCGGAAAGCCTATCAGAGCCGCTGGCTCTGATAGGCACTTCCGTACAGCCAACCAGCTGCCGTTATTCAGGTGGCCGGCGCTCTATGTCCGGCAATCTGAATAGACCAGCGGCAGCGGCGACAATAACATAGATTCATGCAATGCAATGAATCTATGTTATTAGTCAGTGGCGGTGCGGAGCCAGAGGGGGCGGCGCTCCAGCGCCCTCTATGGACGAATCACCACTGCATTAGACGAAATGTGTGCTTATTGGCACAGAAGATTGGGGATATGGGGCCAGATTCACAGACTAAGTACGCCGGAGTATCTGCTGATACTCCGGCGTACTTTTAAATTTGCCGCGTCGTATCTTAATTTGTAATTCACAAACAAGATACAACGGCATTTGGCTAAGATCTGACAGGCGTACGGCTTTGTACGCCTTTGGATCTTAGGATGCAATACTTCGGCCGCCGCTGGGTGGAGTTCGTGTCGTTTTCCATCGTCGGGTATGCAAATTAGCTTTTACGCCGATCCATGAAGGTACGTGCTTTCGTTACGTCGTCGCTAGTCGTTTTTCCCGTCGCAAACATAAGCCTGCTTTTTCATGGCTTACATTTAGACCAGCCATGTTAAAGTATGGCCGTCGTTCCTGCGTCGAATTTCAATTTTTTATTTTTTTTTGCGTAAGACGTCCGGGAATACGAAAGTACGTTACGCACATCGCCGTTCAAAAAACACGTCGGGGCGCCGTAATTTCGCGCAAAGCACGGCGGGAAATTTCCTAACGGAGCATGCGCAGAACGTTCAGCGCGGGAACGCGCCTAATTTAAATGGTACACGCCCCATTTGAATTAGGCGGGCTTGCGCCGGACGGCTTTACGTTACACCGCCGTAAGTTTACACGCAAGTGCTTGGTGAATCAGGCACTTGCGCTGAAAACTTGCAGCGGTGTAACGTAAAGACGATACGTTACGCCGCCGCGTATCTCTGTGAATCTGGCCCATGGTGTGCGCTTTGCATACATACAGCCTCCCAACACATCGGACCATGGACCCATTCTCTCCCACATCTTGATCCGATGCTAAAGGATGCCTTATTCACTCCTACCTGGATCGCCATCTGTGATATTTGTGTGAAAATAATGATATAAATTTAATTTGGGTACAGCGTTGCACGACCGCACAATTGCCAGTTAAAGTAGCACAGTGCTGAATACCAAAAATATGACCTGGCCATGAAGGGGGTAAAACCTTTCCGTAGGGCAGATGGTTAACCACTTCCCGCCCGGTCAATAACAGATTGATGTCCGGAAAGTGGTTCTGAAATCCTGACTGGACGTCTATTGACGTCCTGCAGGATTTCATGCCCGCACGCGCCCATGGGGACGCGCAGCACGGCAATCTGTGATGCGGGGTGTCAGCCTGACACCCTGCATTTTCAATCTCAGTAAAGAGCCTCCGGCGGAGGCTCTTTACCACGTGATCAGCCGTGTCCAACGATGTAAACAGGAAGAGCCGTTGATGGCTCTTCCTCACTCGCGTCTGACAGACACGAGTAGAGGAGAGCCGATCGGCAGCTCTCCTGACAGGGGGGGTTCGTGCTGATTGTTTATCAACGCAGCCCCCCCTCGGATCACCACACTGGACCACCAGGAAAGGGCAAAAAAAAATAAAAAATCAGTAGAAAAAATAAAAAAAGGGCAGTAAAAAAAAAAGATGCCAATCAGTGCCCACAAATAGGCACTGACCAGCAACATGGATCCATCAGTACCACCCCACAGTGTCCATCAGTGCCACCCCACAGTGTCCATCAGTGCCACCCCACAGTGCCCATCCATGCCCAGTGCCCACCTATCAGTGCCCATCTGTGCCACCCATAAGTACCCATCAGTGCCACCCATAAGTGCCACCTTTGAGTGCCCAGTGCCGCCTATGAGTGCCCATCAGTGCCGCCCATGAGTGCCCATCAGTGCCGCCTATGAGTGCCCATCAGTGCCGCCTATGAGTCCCCATCAGTGCCGCCTATGAGTGCCCATCAGTGCCGCATACCAGCACCGCCAATCAGTGCCCATCAGTGCCACCTCATCGGTGCCCATCAGTACTACCTCATCGATGTCCATCAGTGCCATCTCATCGGTGCCCATAAGTGCCGCCATATCAGTGCCCATAATTGAAAGAGAAAACGTACTTATTTACAAAAAAATTAACAGAAAAAAATAAAAACGCAAAAAAAAGGTGATCAAATACCACCAAAAGAAAGCTCTATTTGTGGGGAAAAAAGGACGCCAATTTTGTTTGAGTACAGTTTAGCATGACCGCGCAATTTCCATTCAAAGTGCGACAGCGCTGAAAGCTGAAAATTGGCCTGGGCAGGAAGGTGCGTAAGTGCCCGGTATGGAAGTGGTCAAAGAGTCTACAAGGTGTAGGATTAGTTATTATCATACATATAGGAAGGAAGAACAGGAACTTCTGACACCACAAATAGTTAAGTTCAGCATTGCCATAGTTTAGAAAACCTCTCTGGATTTATATAAGATGTTAAGGTGAAGAATGCGCAACATGTCACAACATTCCCCGTAATCTCCCCTTCCATCTCTCTGTCTGAGAGCTCAACTAAGTGACTTTAAAACAGCCAAAATAACTGCAGCTCCCTGATTTATTAGGACACATGACACGTACGGGTGAAATCAGGTGTTTATTTTTTCTCCTTTTATATGTATGCATCACCTGCGCCATTTTTCTTTCTTTCTTTTTTTATATACCTCTCTTTTTTTTTTTTTTTTTACTTAACCACTTGCTTCCCAATTACTCTGACACTTCTTAAAAATATAAAAATCTGCTTTTTTTTTCTTCCCCCCAGTCAGTCACTCCCCCCCTACAGTTAGAACACACCCAGGGAACATACTTAACCCCTTCCCTGCCCCCTAGTTTTAACCCCTACCCTGCCAGTGGCATTTTTATATGAATGCATTTTTATAGCACTGATTGCTATAAAAATGCCAATGGTCCCAAAAATGTGTCAAATGTGTCCGAAGTGTCCGCCATAATGTCGCAGTACCGAAAAAAATCGCTGATCGCCGCCATTACTAGTAAAAAAAATATATTAATAAAAATGCCATAAAACTACCCCCTATTTTGTAGACGCTATAATTTTTGCGCAAACCAATCAATATCTTACGAAAAATATGTAGAATAATACGTATCGGCCTAAACTGAGGAAAACATGATTTTTTTATATATTTTTGGGGGATATTTATTACAGCAAAAAGTAAAAAATATATATTTTTTTTTCAAAATTGTCGCTCTATTTTTGTTTATAGCGCAAAAAATAAAAACGGCAGAGGTGATCAAATACCACCAAAAGAAAGCTCTATTTGTGGGGAAAAAAAGATGCCAATTTTGTTTGGGAGCCACGTCGTACTACCGCGCAATTGTCAGTTAAAGCAACGCAGTGCCGAATCACAAAAAGGGGCCCGGTCATTGACCAGCAATATGGTCCGGGGCTGAAGTGGTTAAAGTAATGCAGTGCCATAACGCAAATAATATCCTGGTCATGAAAGGGGGCACATTTTTCTGGAGGGCAAGTGATTATCACATTGATCAGTGCTATAAAAATGCACCGATGAATGTAAAAATTACACTGGCTGGGAAGGGGTTAACACTAGGGGGCGATCAAGGGATGAAGTGTGTTCCCTGGGCATGTTCTAACTGTAGGGGGGGATGGGCTTGCTGAAACATGACAGAGATCACTGTTCCCGATCACTGGGAAGAGAAGATCTGTCATGTCATTAGGCAGAACAGGGAAATGCCTTGTTTACATTTCCCTGTTCTGCGACATCGAGTCGACGGGACCTGCGGCCCGGCAATGAAAGGGTTAACAATCACTGGTGTAGCGCCCCCTTACTTTCAGTATGGGCACTACGCTAAAGTTAGTGGGGAAATGGGAGAGTTATTTTTGCTCCTATTCATAATTTGTTAAATTTTGGGCTGCTGTCATTCCTGAACCGTCCTGTAGGTCAGTCTGCGCTCCAGGGATGCGATCCCATCCCTGGGCGGCAGTTGGCGCTAGAGGGGTTCTGGCAGAGCCGCTTTTCCACAGCAGCCAATTAGAGGAGTTTTTCCTCGCGGAGCATGCTGGGGGAGAGTATATCTGTGGCGGACGCCATTTTTCTTGGCTCTTCGCGGGTTTCTATGGCCTACCTGGCCTTGGGTCACACGCAACGTGGAGTTCCAAACTCTGGCCCCTCCTGATGCTGTCGAGGGGCCCCAGTGACTTACTGGGTCCCCCTTCTACTGAGGAGATCCCAGGCTGTATGCCGTTCGGTGGGGGGTCGGCTTGAGGAGAACCCGGAGGCAGGTTGTCCAAGAGGGCTTGAACGAACCGATCGGGGATCTGGTGACCGGGACATTGACAGGTACACTTCCACTGTCACCCGGTGACCCTAACGAGGATTCGCTCAATCCAATTTAGCTCATCCAAGTACTAGGCCTGTGGCAGAGGTCCCTAGAGCCGGGTCTGTGGCAGAGGTCCCTAGAGCCGGGTCTGTGGCAGAGGTCCCTAGAGCCAGGTCTGTGGCAGAGGCCTGTTCCTCCCAGCAACCTAAAGTGACACTTCGGCTGCCAGGCTCGTGGCAGGAGTCTGTCCGGGGGGCACTTCACCCACTCTGGCTGTAGTGGCGACGAACTGTGGCCCGGATTCTCAGTGGAGATACGACGGCGTATCTCCAGATACGTTGTCGTATCTCTGCGTTGTGCCGTCGTATCTGTGCGCCTGATTCTTAGAATCAGTTACGCTTACGCATAGATATCTATTAGGTCCGACAGGCGTAAGTCTCTTACGCCATCGGATCGTAACTGCATATTTACGCTGGCCGCTAGGGGCATGTACGCTGATTTACGCGTCGAAATATGTAAATCAGCTAGATACGCAAATTCACAAACGGACGCCCGGCCGACGCAGTACAGTTACGCCGTTTACGTTAGGCTTTTCCCGGCGTAAAGTTACCCCTGCTATATGGTGGCGTAAGTGCGGCGCACACCAATGTTAAGTATGGCCGTCGTTCCCGCGACAAAATTAGAAATTTTTACGTTGTTTGCGTAAGTCGTCCGTGAATGGGACTGGACGTCATTTACGTACACCTCGAAACCAATACGTCCTTGCGGCGTACTTTGACGCAAAGCACACTGGGATATGCGCCGTAAGTGAAAAACGTCAATCACGTCGGGTCATGGATAATTTACATAACACACGCCCACCTCTTCACAATTTGAATTAGGCGGGCTTACGCCGGCCGATTTACGCTACGCCGCCGCAACTTACAGAGCAAGTGCTTTGAGAATACTGCACTTGCCCGTCTAAGTTGCGGAGGCGTAACGTAAATCAGATACGTTACGCCCGCACAAAGTTACGCGCTCCTACGAGAATCTGGCCCTGTGTCTACTACTATTGTACTACTGAGAGCAGCATTGCTCTTTCTCACATCCAGGCCTGATACTGCGAAGTTCTCTTTTGCTTCATCAACCTTTTCTCGCATTCAGAAAACCTTTATTTGATGACTGGACATTCGCTTACTCATCTACTCAACCATCTCACCCCTAGACAACGGTAAGGGGTAACTTAATACGCCGATCCCAAAATAACCAGCGGCTCCTGCGGGGGTAGCGCTACACTGGTAAGTGCCTGGAGTGGCGGAACTTTCAGGGTCGCATCAGTCGCACTTGCCACTGGGCCCTGTCGTTCTGCCGCTGTGGTGGGGGCCCAAGACCCGGCATCTCCCCCGGCACCTCTGGCTTTCAGTTTGGGATGCAGTGGGGGGGAGTGGGAGGTGGCGATCGGCAGCTCTGCGGTGCCCATGGGATCTCCCTGGGGCTTGTAGTTCTCCTTCCGAGTGTATACAGAAGAGAGGGGAGGGGCCTCTGACCCGGGCATGTATCAGTTTCACTCTGCCGGGTACAGGTTAGTTGCTCTGCTTTTACACTGTTGCTGATAGCTGCCCGAGTGCCCGGGTCAACGGCCCATCCCCTCTCCACTGTATACACGCAGGAGGAGAACTACAAGCCCCAGGGAGATCATGTGGTCCACAGGCACCATAGAGCTGACGATCGCCCCCTCCCACCTCCCCCTGTGCTGGGGTTGGAGGTGCACAGACAGTGGAGACCAGCCAGGTACACGGGGAACCTCTGGAAGAGGGGGCAGCTGTCTCGGGACCCTAATGTAAGGGGGGCCTCTGGGGACCATGATCTAAGGGGGGCTATCTGGGGACCCTGATGTAAGGGGGGCTCTCTGGTGACCTTGATGTATGGTGGGCTCTCTGGGGACCCTGATATAAGGAAAGGGCTCTCTGGGGACCCTGATGTGAGGGGTGGGCTCTCCGGGGACCATGACGTAAGGGGGGCTCTGCGGGGACCCTAACGTAAAGGGGGGCGCTGTGGGGACCCTGACGTAAGGGGGGCTCTGCATGGACCCTGATGTAAGGGGTGGGCTCTCTGGGGACCTTGATGTAAGGGGGGCTCTCTGGGGAACCTGATGCAAGGGGGGGCTCTCTGGGGACCCTGATGTAAGGGAGGGCTCTCTCCTGATGTAAGGAGGGGGCTCTCTGGGGACCCTGATGTAAGGGGGAGGCTCTTTGGGGACCCTGATGTAAGGGGAGGGGGCTCTCTGGGTACTCTGATGTAAGGGGAGGCTCTCTGGAGACCATGATGTAAGGGGGGCTCTCTGGGGACCCTGAAGAAAAGAAGGGGCTCTCTGGGGACCCTGATGTAATGAGGAGGCTCTGGGGACCCTGATGTAAGGGAAGGCTCTCTGGGGTCCCTGATGTGAGGGGGGGCTCTCTGGGGACCCGATGTAAGAGGAGGCTCTCTGGGGAACCTGATGTAAGGGGGGCTCTCTGGGGATCCTGATGTAAGGGGGCTCTCTGGGGACACTGGTGTAAGGGGGGCTCTCTGGGGACCCCGATGTAATGGGAGGCTCTCTGGGGACCCTGATGTAAGGAAAGGGCTCTCTGGGGACCCTGATGTAAGGGGTGGGCTCTCCAGGGACCATGACGTAAGGGGGGCTCTGCGGGGACCCTGACGTAAGGGGGGCTCTGTGGGGACCCTGAGGTAATGAGGAGGCTCTGGGGACCCTGATGTAAGGGGGAGGCTCTTTGGGGACATTGATGCAATGAGGGGGGCTCTGGAGACCGCACTCAGATATGTATATAAATACATGCACACACACACATGTATATTGTACGTGTATGCCCGCCCAAGCGTATGACTTACGCGGTTAGGGCGGAGATCACTGTAGCACGCACTTTGTACCGATTCCACTATATAGTTGCGATCGTTCAGCAGATCGACTCTGAAGCGTCACGGCAGAATTGCAATCTTTTTTCAGCGAGTATTTACTGCTCACTGTTTTCCCTCGAAGAATCTTTGTGTTATGTAAAAAGCGCAAGACGCGGCCCCTCCGGGATTTGAGTTATTTCATCTCTAAGCAACATAATAAAATAACACATAACTTTTTTTTTTATTTTTTTTTTTTTATGCCTTTTGCCTAAATCGAATATCTGCATCTGTGCCCGGTGCGAACGCAGGCTCGGGCCAAAATGAATAGAGAGCGAGCACAGCGTCTCTATACAGTATGTGGGTGGGAGGAGAGCGAAGCTTTTCAGCCAATGCATTTCCCATACGCCTGGAGCGAGCGGCAGCCGATGCGTTTGATAAAGTATTGCTATCTTTCTTTTTTATTTCTTTTTTTGCTTTGCTTGTGTGTGCGGTAATTACTTAGCAACTGAAATCGAGTCCAAAAATATTGTGAGAGTCTATTAACGCATTCCAGTGCTCGCCGCACTACGGCTTTCATGGTCTGCTAAAGACTCGCAATCGCTTTATTCCTGTCAGAGCCGTCCGTCAGAACTCCGCGACAGGCGGGGCAATATTTGTTTGGCTCGCTGCAAACTTTGCATTTTTAATATGGGGGGGGGGGGGGGGTATTACATATTTAACCCTTTTTTTGCCAGAGCAGTTCTTTGCATTTTAACCACTTAAGACCCAGACCTTTAGGCAGCTAAAGGACCCGGGCAGTTTTTGCAATTCGGCACTGCGTCGCTTTAACTGACAATTGCGCGGTCGTGCGACGTGGCTCCCAAACAAAATTGGCGTCCCTTTTTTCCCCACAAATAGAGATTTCTTTTGGTGGTATTTGATCACCTCTGCGGTTTTTATTTTTTGCGCTATAAACAAAAATAGAGCGACAATTAAAAAAAAAAAATGCAATATTTTTTTACTATAATAAATATTCCCCAAAAATATGTAAAAAAAATATGTTTTTTTCCTCAGTTTAGGCCGATACGTATTCTTCTACATATTTTTGGTAAAAAAAATCGCAATAAGCGTTTATCGATTGGTTTGCGCAAAATGTATAGCGTTTACAAAATAGGGGATAGTTTTATTGCATTTTTATGAAAAAAAAAATAGTTTTACTACTAATGGCGGCGATCAGCGATTTTTTTCACGACTGCGACATTATGGCGGACACTTCGGACAATTTTGACACATTTTTGGGACCATTGTCATTTTCACAGCAAAAAATGCATTAAAAATGCATTGTTTACTGTGAAAATGACAATTGCAGTTTAGGAGTTAACCACAAGGGGGCGCTGAAGGGGTTAAGTGTGACCTCATTTGTGTTTCTAACTGTAGGGGGGTGTGGCTGTAGGTGTGACGTCATTGATTGTGTATCCCTATAAAAGGGAACACACGATCGATGACAGCGCCACAGTGAAGCACGGGGAAGCTGTGTTTACACACAGCTCTCCCCGTTCTTCAGCTTCGGGGACCGATCGCGGGACTCCAGTGGTGATTGGGTCCGCGGATCCCGCGGTCACGGAGCTTCGGAACGGGTCGCGGGCACGCGCCCACGACCCACGACTGGGCACATAAAGAGGACATACCTGTACGTGCTTGTGCCCAGCCGTACCATTCTGCCGATGTATATGTGCAGGAGGTGGTCCTTAAGTGGTTAAACAGTTGCTGTCAGGGGCGATTTTTAACCACTTTAATACCGCGCCGATTCTGACTCTTCTCACATATATGTAAAAATAAAAAAATAAACATTTTGATAGAAAATTAATTAGAACCGCCAAACATTATATACTGTATATATATAGCCCTAGAGAATTAAAAATGATGGGTGTTGCAATATTTTATGCTTAATTCAGCTCTGGTAGGTCCCCCCCCTTTATGACCGGGCCATTTTTTGTAATACGGCACTGCGTCACTTTAACTGAGAATTTTGCAGCCGTGCGACATTGTACCCAAATAAAATTGATGTCCCTTTTTCCCTACAAATAGAGATTTCTTTTGGTGGTATTTGATCACCTCTGTGGTTTTATTTTATTGCGCTATAAACCAAAAAAGACCAACATTTGGGGGGAAAAAACAATGGGCTAGATTCAGGTACAATTGCGCTTTTTTTACGGAGGCGCAGGGCAACGTTTTTGCCCTGCGCCCCCGCAAATTTACTGCGCTGCCCTTGATTCACGGAGCAGTAGCTCCGTAAATTGCGTGGGCGTGCCGGCAAAATGCCCGGCGTAAGCGCGCGCAATTTAAATGATCCCGCAGGGGGCGGGAATCATTTAAATTAGGTGCGTTCCCGCGCCGATCGTAGAGCGCATGCTACGTCGGGAAACTTTCCCGACGTGCATTGCGGCAAATGACGTCGCAAGGACGACATTTGCTTCAAAGTGAACGTGAATGGCGTCCAGCGCCATTCACGAATCACTTACGCAAACTACGTAAATTTGAAATTTTGCGACGTGGGAACGACAGGTATACGTAACATTGGCTGCCCCTGCTAATAGCAGGGGCAGCCTTACGCGAAAAACGCCGTACGGAAATGACGTAAACTGCGTACGCAGGGCTCGCGTAACATTGTGAATCGGCGTTAGTATGCAATTTGCATACTATACGCTGAGCACAACGGGAACGCCACCTAGCGGCCATCGCAAGAATGCAGCCTAAGATATGCGGGCATAAGAGCCTTATGCCGCGCATATTTTAGGCTGCAGTCGGCGTAACGAGGTTCCTGAATCAGGAGCATTCGTTACGGCCGGCGCAAGTAAGCAATTGCGCTGTGTAACTATGGTTACACAGGCGCAATTGCTTCTTGAATCCAGGCCAATATTTTTTACTTTTTGCTATAGAACATATCCAATAATTAAAAAAAAAAATCGTATTTCTTCATCAATTTAGGCCAATATGTATTCTGCTACAGTGTACAGTAGTACCTTGGATTATGAACATAATTTGCTCCAGAAACATGCTTGTAATCCAAAGCACTCGTATATCAAAGCGAGATCAAATGACGGCGGGCGTAACGCTCTATTTTTCCGACGGGACGTCATATGACGTCCCGTCATTTAAAGCCTCTAGGGCGCGTGCGTGCGCGCACCCGTCTCGTCACTGGGAACACAGTGCGCGTGCCCGGTGGCCGCGATGCCCGACGGGCACCTGCGATTGCCCAGTAACTGAGCAGGGATGTGGAGCTCTGTGTGTAATGATGGGGTGTAAATACAGAGCTCCACGTCCTGTCAGGGAGAGGAGACCGATCCGTGTCCCTTGTACATAGGGACACAGCATCGGTCACCTCCCCCAGTCACCCCCCTCCCCCCACAGTTAGAACACACCCAGGATACACATTTAACCCCTTCCCCGCCCCCTAGTGGTTAACCCCTTCCCTGCCAGTCACATTTATACAGTAATCAATGCATATTTATAGCACGGATCGCTGTATAAATGTGAATGGTCCCAAAAATGTGTCAAAAGTGTCCGATGTGTCCGCTATAATGTCGCAGTCCCGAAAAAAAAACGCAGATCGCCGCCATTTCTAGTAAAAAATAAATACAAAATATATCATTATGTCCCCTATTTTGTAGGCAATAGAACTTTTGCGCAAACCAGGTTATTGCGATTTTTTTTTTTTTACCAAAAATAGGTAGAAGAATACGTATCGGCCTAAACTGAGAAAAAAATATATATTTTTTAAAAAAATGGGATATTTATTATAGCAAAAAGAAAAAAAATATTGTGCCAGATTCACAGAATAAGTACGCCGGAGTATCCGCTGATACTCCGGCGTATTTTCAAATGTGCCGCATCATATCTTAATTTGTGATTCACAAACAAAGATACGACGGCATTTGGCTAAGATCCGACAGGCTTACGGCTTCGTACGCCTTCGGATCTTAGGCTGCAATACTTCGGCCGCCGCTGGGTGGAGTTCGCGTAGTTTTCCAGCGTCGGGTATGCAAATTAGCTTTTACGGCGATCCACGAAGGTACTCGCGTGCGTTACGTCGTCGCAAGTTGTTTTTTCCCGTCGCAAAGTTAATCCTGCTTTTTCATGGCTTAACTTTAGACGAGCCATGTTAAAGTATGGCCGTCGTTCCCGCGTCGAATTTGAATTTTTTTTGCGTAAGTACGTTACGCACGTCGCCATTCACAAACACGTCGGGGGCCGTAATTTTGCGACAAGCACGGCAGGAAATTTCCAAACGGAGCATGCGCAGAACGTTCGGCGCGGGAGCGCGCCTAATTTAAATGGTCCCTGCTCCATTTGAATTAGGCGGGCTTGCGCCGGACGTCTTTACGTTACTCCGCCGCAAGTTTACACTCAAGTGCTTTGTGAATCAAGCACTTACGAGAAAAACTTGTGGCGGTGTAACGTAAAGACGATACGTTACGCCGCCGCGGATGTACATGAATCTGGCCCAATAACTTTTGTGCAAACCAGGTTATTGCGATTTATTTTTTTTTTTTTACCAAAAATATGTAGAAGAATACGTATAGGCCTAAACTGAGAAAAAAAAATATATTTTTTTTAAAAATGGGATATTTATTATAGCAAAAAGTAAAAAATATTGGCCCAGATTCAAGAAGCAATTGCGCCCGTGTAACCATAGGTTACACGGCGCAATTGCTTACTTGCTCCAGTGTAACGAGTTCTCCTGATTCAGGAACCTCGTTACACCGACTGCAGCCTAAAATCTGCGCGGCATAAGGCTCTTATGCCAAGCAGATTTTAGGCTGCATTCTTGCGTGGGCCGCTAGGGGGCGCTCCCATTGTGATCAGCGTGTAGTATGCAAATTGCATACTACCACTGATTCACAAACTTGCGCGGGCCCTGCGCAAGCCAGGTACGGAGTTTCCGTACGGCAACTTTAGCGCAAGGCTGCCCCTTCTAATAGTAGGGGCAGCCAATGCTAAAGTATAGCCGTGAAATTTTAATTTCACGTCGTTTGCGTAAGTGATTCGTGAATGGCGCTGGACGCCATTCACATTCACTTTGAAGAAAATGACGTCCTTGCAACGTCATTTGCCGCAATGCACGTCGGGAAAGTTTCCCGACGGAGCATGCGCTGTACGCTCGGCGCGGGAGCGCGCCTAATTTAAATGATTCCCGCCCCCGGCGGGATCATTTACATTGCGCGCGCTTACGCCGGGCAATTTTGACGACGCGCCCTCGCAATTTACGGAGCTACTGCTCCGTGAATCGAGGGCAGCGCAAAATATTTGCGGGGGCGCAGGGCAAAATCGTTGCCCTGCTCCCCCGCAAATATCGCGCAAATGTACCTGAATCTGGGCCATTGTGTTTTTTTTTCAAAATTGACGCTCTTTTTTTGTTTATAGCCCAAAAAATAAAAACCGCAGAGGCGATCAAATACCACCAAAAAAAGCTCTATTTGTGGGGAAAAAAGGACGCCAATTTTGTTTGGGAGCCACGTCGCACGACCGCGCAATTGTCAGTTAAAGCAACACAGTGCCGGAAGCTAAAATCTCGTCTGGGCAGGAAGGGGGTGTATGTGCCCAGTAGGCAAGTGGTTAAAGAGATAATGCCACCACATCTAAGAACTGGTAGGCTGCAATATGTTACATTTCTGTTCTTGGAGTTCAGATACATTTTATCTTTTAGTTGGTAATTATACATGGCAAGAAATGTTATTAGCTGAACGGGAAAAAAATAAATAAACTTGGTCGTTTTAGAAATACATACCGTATTTATCGGCGTATACCGCGCACTTTTTTGCCCTGAAAATCAGGGCAAAATCGTGGGTGCGCGATATACGCCGATACCCGCTTTCCCGCGCCGAGTTTGAATACTGCGCCAGCATATACCGAGCGCAGTACACTCGTGTATAGTCGGGCAGTCTCGGCAGGACGTCAGCGCGAGAGTAGCCGAGCCTGCCCGACTATACACGAGTGTACTGCGCTCGGTATATGCTGGCACAGTATTCAAACTCGGCGCGGGAAACGATAAGGGAGGACGCCGCAGAAGGACGCCGGACCCGACGAAGAGGACACCCGAAGCCGCAGACGGACGCCGGACCCGACGAGGCCGCCGATGGACGCCGCGCAAGACACCAAAACTGTAAGTACAAAAATATTTTTTCCACAGGAATTTCGGGGCAACTTTAGGGGTGCGCGCTATACGTGGGAGCGCGCTATACCCCAATAAATAGGTAATTGATATAAGGCTCCATTCACACCTGAGCGACAAAACGCCTGAAGCGCGACACTCAGATAAGCTGGAGGGGAGAAATAACATCAATCTCTATGGAGATGGTTCACATCTCCACGCCGAACGCCGAAACGCCGATCGCGTGAAGCTCAAACAAGTCCCGGATCCTTTTTTGTCGCGGGTATTCAGGCGGCTTCGGCGTTCGGCATAGCTGACAATGACCTGTAAAAAACATTGGGTTAAAAATGACGCGTTTTGTCGCGGCAAATCGCGGTACAAAACGCTGCAATTTGTAGCGGTACAAAACGCCGCAAATCGCCTACGCAAAGGTGTGAATGGAGCCTAAAGCTTATTTTTCTTATCTTTGCTCTGAGTTCTCCTTTAAGCAAACAGATATTACATCCTGGAGCAGAGTCTAGCAATCGAGAGGCCGGCCTTCTACCGCGGCCAAGAGTGCGTCACGACCAGAGCACAGGCGGAACGTGAATTGCAAAGGCCCAGTAAACATTTGTTCGCTTGCGGATTAGTTGGTCAAACAGATGAAGTCATCGATTTGAATCCGTTTACAGACAAACATACAATCCGTGTTTCTTTTTCTTTTTTCTTTTTTGTTGTCCGCCCATATTTGCATTTAATATAAAACAAAACCAGGGCTCCCCTTTCACCTGTCTGTTATAATAAAAGCGTATTTAGCTCGGCAAACAATGCGCCAGGCCGTGGGCGAGGCTGGGCTTACCCGTACTTATGGAATAATGACGATTATGTCTTTTATGACCTGGACAGTGGGTGACGTGTAATTTAAAAGTGCAATTCCAAGTGCGGTGGAGCCTCGGATTACGAGCATGATCCATTTCAGGAGAACGCTCGTAATCCAAAGTACTCGCATATCAAAGCCAGTTTCCCCATTGAAGTCAATTGGGTAGATTCAGGTAGGGGCGCGCTAATTTGCGGCGGCGTAGCCTAGCGTGTTTACACTACGCCGCCTTAAGTAAGAGAGGCAAGTACATGATTCACAAAGTACTTGCCTCCTTACTTAGGGCGGCGTAGTGTAAACGCGGCGGGCGTAAGGGCGCCTAATTCAAATGGGTTAGAGGGGGGCGTGTTTAATGGCAATGAGGCTTGACCTCACGTTTTTTGGCTACTGCGCATGCGCCGGGCGCCTACATTTCCCAGTGCGCATTGCGAGTAAGTACGCCGTAGGGGCCTATTGATTTCGACGTGGACGTAAACGACGTAACTCCCGATTCGCGGACGACTTACGCAAACAACGTAAAAAAAAATCGAACCTCGCGGCGGGAACGGCGGCCATACTTTAACATTGTTATGCCACCTCATAGGTGGAATAACTTTAGGCCGCCTGAGGCCTTACGGAAACGGCGTAAATCGACTGCGGCGGCCAGGCGTACGTTCGTGAATCGGCGTACAAACTCATTTACATAATCTACGCCGACCGCAATGGAAGCGCCACCCAGCGGCCATCCGAAAAATTGCAATCTAAGATACGACGGCGCAAGCCGTCGTATCTTAGATATGTTTAGGCGTATCTCTGTTTGAGAATACGCTTAAACATACGTCGGCGTAGATTCTGAGTTAGGCCGGCTTATCTACTGATAAGTCGGCCTAACTCTTACTGAATCTACCTAAATGGAAACAAACTTAGGCCCAGATTCCCAAAGCATGTATGTGTGCGGCAGACCCACGAACCAACATGCGTCTAAAAACAGGCTACACCCCGCCGACGTAGCTTGCACATGCCGGCGTAGGGTGGGCGCACATATGGGCTGGGCGCATGGTGCTGCTCCCATTGATTAGCCATTCAAACATGCAAATGAGGGAAATACGGTGATTCACGAACGTGCGTGTGCCCGGCGCATGCTACGCGAGATGCGTGTAAGTTGTACGTCCGGCGTAAAGTTATTCCCCATAAATGAGGTGCAACCCGGCAACAGACATGCACAGGTCTGCACCAGGGAACACAAGCCGGCGTATTGTGCGTTGGACGTGTGTCTGGCTGGGCGTACGTTATGTTCACGGCGTACGCAGTGATCCGACGTAGCTTAGGCAGTTGTGCCGGCGTGGTTGTGAGCAGGCGCAGGGGGGTGCTGTGCATGCGTCCACGTCCCGGCGCATGCGCAGTTCGTGATACGTACCTGTCTGGCGCTCGGCTCATCATTTGCATGGGGTCACGCCTCATTTGCATTGGGTCGCGCCCATTTACACCTACGCCGGCGTGTGCCTTCGAAACCCACGCCACGCTGTCGCAGCGTTGGGAGCACTGGCTTGCTGAATGTAATGCTTGCCTCTCCGTGCTACGTTGGCGTGGCGTACAGTGTTTGCTCTACGGCGGCGTAATGTGCGCCTTGCTCTCTGTGAAGTTGGGCCTTAATTTGTTCCGCATTGACCTCAATGGCATGCAATACCGCATGTGGCCAGAGGAGGGGGGGCGCCGGAGAGCCTCGGAAACGCCCGAAAAGGCCAGAGGACACCTCAGCTAACCTCGGACAGACTTTGTTCCAGAGCTGTTCTCGGGCCTTTGCGTGCATTTACCAACAGTGCTGATCGGCAATGTTCGGCTCGGGCGCCCCCCCCACCTCAGGCCAAACGCGGTAATGCACACCGCCTTGGCCTAATTCATGCTCGTTTTGCGAGACAACACTCGCAGACCGAGTTACGTTTTTTAAAAATACAGCGCTCGTATTGCAAAACGCTCGTTAACCTCGCTCCTCGCAATCCAAGGTTCCACTGTGATGAGAAAACATGGTCGGTGTGCTGCTGATGTCTTCCAGAAGACACTGCAATGGAGCCCAAAATGTGAAATGCACTTATGCCGCGTACACACGACCATTTTAATGGTCTAGAAAAACAACTTTTTTCTTCAACCCGATTCTTGTCAAGCCTGCCTTGCCTACACAGGATCGTGAAAAAAAATGCTTGAGCAAAGCGCGGTGACGTGCAACACGTACGACGGCACTATAAAGGGGAAGTTCCATTCGGATGGCGCCACCCTTGGGGCTGCTTTTTTTGTTGTTGTTGATTTTGTGTTAATAAAAGTTATATATATATATATATACTGTATATTTATTGAACTGACAGGCTGACCCCCACCCCTTCACCCTCTGCAGCAATGCTGGCAGCACTCATACGTCTATTTCCCAAAGACAACCTCTGGATATGACGCTGAGCACGTGACCTCAACTTCTTTGGTGGACCATGGTGAGGCCTGTTCTGAGTGGAACCCGTCCTGTTATACCGCTGTATGGTCTTGGCCATCGTGCTGCAGCTCAGTTTCAGGGTCTTGGCAATCTTCTTATAGCCTAGGCCATCTTTATGTAGAGCAACAGTTCTTTTTTTCAGATCCTCAGAGAGTTCTTTGCCATGAGGTGCCATGTTGAGTTTCCAGTGACCAGTATGAGAGAGTGAGAGCGATAACACCAAATTTAACACACCTGCTCCCCATTCACACCTGAGACCTTGTAACACTAACGAGTCACATGACACCGGGGAGGGAAAAATGGCTAATTGGGCCCAATTTAGACATTTTCATTTAGTACTCACTTTTGTTGCCAGCGGTTTAGACATTAATGGCTGTGTGTTGAGTTATTTTGAGGGGACAGGAAATTTACACTGTTATACAAGCTGTACACTCACTACACAACATTGTAGCAAAATGTAATTTCTTCAGTTTTGTCACATGAAAAGATAGAAGAAAATATTTTCCAACATGTGAGGGGTGTACTCACTTTTGTGAGATACTGTACTGTGTATATATATATATATATATATATATCTCAATAGTGGCCTATCCTTTAGGGGTGCATGGGCGCCGCCACCCCTATCTAATGCATATGGCCCCCTTATCTACATGCAGGGTGCACATGGAGGGGGGCACACATGGATTTCATCAGGGGATGTTTTTTTTTTTTTTGAAACACGTTATAAGCTTCAAAAAAGGATGAGCTCGAGGGAACAGAGCACTGCGCCCTGAGCCCACCCAGTTGTATGACACTAGCGAATGAAAATTCTCTATTGTCAAACTGAGTCTCCTCCCAGCCAATCAGGAAACAGGTTGCGAGACCCGTTTCCCAGTTGGCCGAAAGGAGATGCGATCCTAGGAGGAGGAGGGAGGAGAGGCACGGCCTGGAGGAGTCGCAGGGGAAGTCCAACTGACCGACCGACCTACCAGCTGCCACTGTGACTCCAGGGATGGCTCACCCGCAGCAGCTCGGCCATCCAGCGTCCAGCACTCCCCAGCTTAGACAGGAGAGGGAAAAGGAGGGGAGATCGGAGTCATCCCTGGCAGGACATCTGTCTCCTAAAGTAAGGACGCCGCCTGTCTTCCATTTATGTCCGTCTCCGGGGGGGTGGCGTTGGTTTGCCCCCCCCCCCCAAAATTATTGAGCACCAGCTGCCACTGATTTATATATATAATGTTGTCCAACAAACCTGAAATGGAACTTCTCAGTGGCAGGAACAAGGGTGAGGCACTGGAACTGGAATCTGCCTATGTAATCTGTGCTTTTGTCACTTCCTAGTCGTGTATAATAGTCTCTTCTAGCTTGGAACATGGTCAGAAGATGTGGCTGATAGTCTCTTCTGTCACAGTCAGGGGTCAGGCTTGGAGACCAGTAGCTAAAGCAGTAGAGAGGCTTCCACCAACCAGCTGAATAAGTTCAGAAACAGGTCACCCTGGCGGATGACACAGGTTCACCCAACGTGTAGAGCAGGGATCCTCAAACTACGGCCCTCCAGCTGTTGCGGATCTACACATCCCATGAGGCATTGTAAACCTCTGACATTCATAGACATGACTAAGCATGATGGGAATTGTAGTTCCTGAACAACTGGAGGGCCGTAGTTTGAAGATCCCTGGTGTAGAGTCTAAGCATTGACCAGTATTCACCAGAGCTCCTAATGGGTTTTGTTGCCTGTTAGTACAGGTCATGGTCCTCAGGATTGCCCCACCAAGAAGTGAGCAAGCCAGGGTCCAGCAGCAGATATAACAGGTTGGGATCAAGCCGAGGCATAGGCGAGGAGCAAGCCAAGGGTTGGTTACAAGTGGTAGTGAAGATATGCACGGCAGCAGGGGTGAAAGCGAGATATTGTCTGGAGACAGCACAATAATCTGGAAAACAGGAAGTGCAAAGGCATGGCTAAAATAGGAAATTCATTGGAGGAGGGTTCAAGGTTGAATAGAAAAAAGGTTCAAAGCAAGATAATTTGAGGAACTGTCCGGGGGAGCTGTCCAGCATCTCAGGAGGCTCAGCAAGAAGAGACACTGCCAGATACAGCAGAAGTCCCAGGTTCAGAACTGGGCAGAGGTGGTTTTTTAATT
Organism: Rana temporaria; assembly: GCF_905171775.1. Taxonomy (NCBI): domain Eukaryota; kingdom Metazoa; phylum Chordata; class Amphibia; order Anura; family Ranidae; genus Rana; species Rana temporaria. The sequence continues at coordinate 210,000,421 of NC_053494.1, forward strand.
AGGCAAATTAGGCGGTCACCTAAAGCCTCGCACTCACAGGGGCCTCACGGCCGCCTAACTTACCCAATGCATTACCCCAGTTTTGAGGGGAAGGGGACCTTAACGTTGCTGCTGCTGTGCTCAGGCAGCGTTAAGAGCCCTGACTCAGGAGAGGGCCCGCCAGCGTCCCTAACAACCAGTGCATATCGGTGACACCACCCCTTGTGACGTCAGTCAATGACATCACAAGGGGACGGGTTCACCAGGTGACATCATCCGCCCCTTAGTTATTAAAAAGCAGGATCTGGGGGCCGCCTGGTTAAAGGGGGCTTCCAGATTCCGATAAGCCCCCTGTCCGCAGACCCCCCACAACCACCGGTCAGGGTTGTGGGGAAGAGGCTCTTGTTCTTGAATTATTTTTCCCATCATGGGTGTGAGTGGGGCCCCATGTCAAGTTTTGCCTAAGGCCTCACAAAGCCCAGAGCCGCCTCTGGAACTGGGTCTTGACATCTTCCAGGTAGTGTTGCCACCTTTTCTTCAAACCAAACCCAAACACTTTAGCAGCCTGGGACACTTTTTGGGTGCCCCAAGGAGAGTAGTAATTTGGTGCGCATAGCATGCCACAGCAAACAGTGGGTGTGGCCAAATTGCTCTTGCTGACATCATTACCCTGTCCCCCAGTGATGTCAAAGCTGCCCGCAGCTCCTGGGCAGCAACAGATTTGGATGTGACTACCTTGGTTACTTGGGGAGCCACAGCCGGGTCTGAACAATGTATCCGGTTTTCAGTCCGCCTGAAACCCAAACACATGATTCAAAACCCTGATTGTCTGGGCAGGGCCGGATTTGCTCTCCCTGCCGCCCCAAGGCCAGGTTCCGCAATGCACCCCCTCCCTGCCAACCGAACCAGCCCCCCCCCCCAATCAACTGAGAATGGTAACCGGATGGCAGGGCTGGCACGGTTAGTTCAAATATTTTTTGTTTCTTTTTTTTTTTACTTTATCACTTTTTGATTTTTATTTATTTGTAGCTTGTCGTTTCCTTTTTTTTTTATTTTTGTATACTTTTATTTTTTTTTTTATATTATTTTTCTTATTCTTTACTTTTTAATTACTTTTTTATTTTATTAATTTAATTATTATTTCACTTTTTTCACTTAACTTTATTGCTATCACACAAGAGAAAACAATTCCCTGTGTAATAGCAATCAGAGGTGACAGGTTCTCTTTATTGACCATGTCACCTCCAAAACAGGAGTCCTAGCACTGTGCTAGAACTCCTGTCACAACTGAGATGGGAAGAGCACAGGTCACCCCTCTCACTGTGTACATCGGGGGGAGGGACGGGAGACAGACTTGGCGGCTGGGGGGAGGACAGAGTACCGAAGACAGAGCCAGCAGGGAGAGGTATGTGGGGGGGGGAGGGGAGGACGGACGGTAGCACACATTTTACAAGTGATTTCGGCGACATCGCAGCAATCACTTGTTAACAAGCGAGTGGAATTCCCCCACACTACAATTAGTCCTGCTAGAAAGCAACTTACCGCCCTTAACTGTATGTTCCAGCCATCGGGGGACTCCATGCCGCTGCCGCCCCTCTGTGCCCTGCCGCCCCGAGGCCTGGCCCCGGTGGCCTTGTGGGAAATCCAGGCCTGTGTCCGGGTGAATCCCTGAGCAGGTGACAAACCTACTTACAGGGTTTCAAAGCAATCAACTCAGGGGCAGGAAGTAATGAATAGGCATTAACAATCTCGACAGTAGAGGGCAGCAGACCCCTACATATGTGATTTTATCGGCAGATAAAGTCTTAGGTTTATGGAGCAATTGTTTGTACAAAATTCTGTGTTAGCCAACAATCGCTGGTAGGCCCAACCGTGCAGTCCTGGGGTCTGTGGCTTCTTCAGTGACCACAAGGTGGAGCATTCTGCACCGTCGATGTCAACGAATAATTCTGAGAATATCAGTTTTGCCTTCACCCCAGAGAAATAAGGGTGGAGGGACAATAATTAATCCTGATATACTTTATGGTGTTTTGCTGCCTAGAAAGCTTGCAAAAGCACATTCCAAGCTCTGTTTATTATACTTGATACAGAAATCGAAATGAGCAGCACTTCCGACGATGACATAACTGTTGCTGGAATTTAGGCACTTGGACTCTGATTTGTACCCCCCCTCCCCCGTAGATACCTATTTTTTCTGCTCTAAAACAATTAGCGCGTCAGTCCAGGGCGGCTCCCGAGTGAGCGGACCAGCGCTGCGTTCAAGTCTCAGATGAAAACAATCTTCTCTATTTAAAGGCTCCTTTTGGACCAGAGAAATGCTGAGGACATCAGAGGGCCAGGATTGCTGAAGTTAGGGATGGGCTATAAAACGAGCTAAGAACTTAATGGACGTGTTCACAGTGGAAACAAATCTGCTTCCACTCATTGCGCAAACAGAATTTTATTCAAAGGATAAATCACTCATTGGTTTCGTATATCTCTCTGGGACTCCACCGATGAGTCTGGTCCACCCAGTTGCCATAACCATTATCTCTTCAAATTCCTGCAGTTGTTGGTGGAGCAACATGTTCTTGTAGGGGCGATCGCTGTAGAAACAAAACTTTGGGTGGACCTTGCATAAGAAATATGTTTCAATCAAGGTGCAGCATGCTAAGTAATAGATGATACTTACAACTGTGTAGGTAGGAGTAGTTTGATTTTTCTGCAAGGGTGGTGCTGTTAGGTGGTTGCCATGCAGAGAGAATGGAGGACAAGGGAGAACCCATGTTTCTCTAAGGCCCTGTACACACGTCCGAGGAACTCGACGTGCCAAACACATCGAGTTCCTCGTCGAGTTCAGTGTTGAAGCCGCCGAGGATCTCGGCGGGCCGACTTTCCTCATTGAACAACGAGGAAATAGAGAACATGTTCTCTATTTGGCCTGACGAGTTCCTCGTCGGCTTCCTCGCTGAAAAGTGTACACACGACCGAGTTTCTGGCTGAATTCTGGTGAGAAACTCGGTCGTGTGTACGGGGCCTAAGGTTTCTGTAGGTGTCATCAGAGGAGCAGCTTTCCCTGGCTAGACTTGAAAAGGTAACCCAGATGTATCCTGGCCACAGTGGCGGCTGGTGCTCAGATTTTTTTTTCGGGGGGGGGGGGGGGGCAAACAAACGAAAAAAACAAAAACATCAATTACAGCCTCACTGTTCCCATCAAACGCGGACACTGTGCCCATCAAACGCAGCCACTGTGCCCATCAAACGCAGCCACTGTGCCATAAAATTGTCGCCACTGTGCCATAAAATTGTTGCCACTGTGCCATGCCATCAAAAACAGACAAACAAACAAAAAGAAAATTAGCAAAAGTTCATGTAGGGCGGGTGGGCAGCAACGTTTCCTCTCCTCGTGTGCTGACCGGATGTCCGATACCCGTGACCTCTCTCCTATAATGTCTCCCCCTTTACCCCCTGGTTGGCCAATCCCTTGCATTCTGCATTTAGCCTCGAAAAATGTAACCTCTACAAGCCCAGCCTCCCTGTGTACCTCCTCATGCAGCCCAGCGCTGATTTTCTTTTGCTACAGGCTTTACTTTATCTATGGAAAAAGAAAATATGGACAGCCGCACTGCTTGTTTCTATATGAATTTTTTTTTTTTTTTATACGAGAAACATTTATTATATTTGTTTTTTATCACACATTTTCCATTAATCCAGACATTCCAGGGTTAAATCTCAGTGATCTCTGAGACCTATTCACACACACAGATGATTGTGGTTAGGGATTCAGATCTGGCAACCCCATTGGTCAATTAGTTTCAGGGGTTAGCATTGATCACATGTCTTTGAAAGTTTGAAATATATTAGATGTGATGTTTTATAATTGTCAGCTATGATTAAGCACTAATTTATAGTGCGAAACGCGTCAGCTGTTTTACTCCTGTGTTGTGTGCTGTGACTTGTAGTGCATTTTTCCTTTTTTTAACCACTTAAGCCCCGGACCTTTAGGCAGCTAAATGCCCAGGCCAGGTTTTGCGATTCGGCACTGCGTCGATTTAACAGACAATTGCGCGGTCGTGTGACGTGGCTCCCAAACAAAATTGATGTCCCTTTTTTCCCCACAAATAGAGCTTTCTTTTGGTGGTATTTGATCACCTCTGCAGTTTTTATTTTTTGCGCTATAAACAAAAATAGAGCGAATTTTTTTAAAAAAATGCAATATTTTTTACTTTTTGCTATAATAAATATTCCCCAAAAAATCGCAATAAGCGTTTATCGATTGGTTTGCACAAAATTTATAGCGTTTACAAAACAGGGGATATTTTTATTGCATTTTTATTAAAAAAAAATTTTTTACTACTAATGGCGGCGATCAGCGATTTTTTTCGTGACTGCGACATTATGGCGGACACTTCGGACAATTTTGACACATTTTTGGGACCATTGTCATTTTCACAGCAAAAAATGCATTTAAATTGCATTGTTTATTGTGAAAATGACAGTTGCAGTTTGGGAGTTAACCACAGGGGGCGCTGAATGAGTTAGGGTTCACCTAGTGTGTGTTTACAACTGTAGGGGGGTGTGGCTGTAGGTCTGACATCATCGATCGTGTCTCCCTATAAAAGGGATCACTCGATCGATACGCCGCCACAGTGAAGCACGGGGCAGCCGTGTTTACATACAGCTCTCCCCGTTCTTCAGCTCCGGGGAGCGATCGCGATGGATCGGCTAGAAAGGAATAGCCGCGCCATCGTCCCGGATCGCTCCGCCGCATGTACCGGGGGGGGGGGGGTCCGATCGAACCCGGGGAAAGGCAGGGACGTACATGTACGCCCATATGCCTGTCTGTGCTATTCTGTGGACGTACATATACATGCGGCGGTCGTTAAGTGGTTAAATAAAGACAACCATCAAGTTTTTTTGGAGTGCGGCTGTCCATATTTTCTTTTTCCATTTGTTGCCTTGTGCATTGCCAGCACCCTTGATCTCCTGAGACCATACTGATCATCCCAACACAATCCACCTGGAGCGGTAACTCTCTTTCTCTCTTCCTTTACTTTATCTATAGTGTGAGCAGGGCTGTCTTCATAGCATCATGGGTCCCTGGGCAAAATAATGCACTGGGGCCCCCTCAGCTTGCCCCAATTTACACACCTACTTTCAAGAAATAAAGTATAAATAGTTGACAGAATTAAACATATTTTATTAGTACTTTCAATAAAATCGATTTTACAAAAGGAAAAAAATGCCACTAGTCAACACAAAGGGCACAGTACAGGGGGGAATGCAGAAGGGCACAACACTGGGATCAGGAGGGCACGGTATATGTTCCGGGACGCTTTCTGGGACACGACCATATCGGGACAGTTTAGTAAAAAGTATGACTGTCCCAGCAAATCTGAGATAGTTGGCAAGTAGGATGTAATGCAAGATTATTGTGCCCCCCCCCATGTACCTGGGGCCCCTGGGCAGTGCCCAGGAGTGCCCTTGCATTAAGATGGCCGTGAGTGTGAGCACTGCTAATGGCACTGTCCCCCTGTGCATTTGCAAGTGGCCATGTAGAGATATCCTTGTGGACAACCTTCCCAGAAGAGTTGAAGCTGTTATACTGGAAGAATGGTCAAACATTCCCATAGACACCCTCCTAAACCTTGTGGACGGCCTTCCCAGAAGAGTTGAAGCTGTTATAGCTGCAAAGGGCGGGGCCAACTCAATATTGAACCCTACGGACAAAGACTGGTGTAGCGATACCCCCGGAGGAGCCGCTGGTTAGAATTTGGGACGGCATAATTATGTTACCTCTGTGATGTGTCTAGGGGTGATGATGGGGGTGAGAGCAGTGACGGAATGTCCAGACAGTTGGTTGACATTTTCAATGCTTTATTACTGGTCCAACATGACCAACAATCCAACTGAGGTAGATAGAAACAGGTTGGTGAAAGGAGAACATGCAGATTCAGGCTTATGGATAAACGGAAGCAGTCCTGCTTCTAATAGCAACTCTTACTCCGTCGCCACTGGCAGCCAGAGCGTCACTTAGAACTTCTGGTAAGGAACAAGTCTCTGCCACCGACTTGGCTCTAATAGGATCAGATTAAGATCTAGTGATGAGACCTCACATGAGTAGTAGAGCGAATCCTCCCATTCTGCAACTTGCCTGAATCTCCCTAGATTTCTTAGCTTTGGGGTCACCGCCTGACAGTTTGCAACATACAACCTGTCAGTGTCCGGCCACCCAGATCCCCGATGGTTCGTCTAAGCCCTATTGGATCACCTGCCTCCGGGGTCACCTCAGACCGACTCCCCACCGAACAGCACAACTCGCTTGGGATCCTCTCGATAAGGGATGGGGGACCCAGTAAGTCACTGGGGCCCCTTTGCAGCATCAGATGCTCCGGGCCATGAGGGCCCAGAGTGAGGAACTCCGCATAGCAAGGTGGATGCCGCACCTGGAACCAGGAACCCGCAAAGAACCCCGAGCAATGGCCTCCGCCACAGAAATACTCCTCCCCAGCTTCCCCCGCGAGGGAAAACGCTCCTCTAATTGGCTGCTGGGGAGAAGCGGCTCCGCCTGGACCCCTCTGGCATCACCTGCCATCCAGAGATGAAACTGCATCTCTGGAGGACAGAATGACCCACGGGACAGTTCAGGACTGGCGACAGCCGAATTTAAATAAATCAAACATGGATGAGAGAAAATAAATCTCTCATCCCACTAAATTTAACATAGCACCTGTACTGATAAGTACACAGGCGCTACAATGGGATGCCATTAACCACTTGCTTACTGGGCACATAAACCCCCTTCGTGCCCAGGTGAAATTTCAGCTTCTGGCACTGCGTCGCTTTAACTGACATTTGCGCGGTCGTGCGACGTGGCTCCCAAACAAAATTGACGTCCTTTTTTTCCCCACAAATAGAGCTTTATTTTGGTGGTATTTGATCACCTCTGCGGTTTTTATTTTTTGCGCTATAAACAAAAAAAGAGCGACAATTTAAAAAAAATATATATATTTTTTACTTGTTGCTATAATAAATATCCCATTTAAAAAAAATAAATAAATAAATACATTTCTCAGTTAAGGCCGATACGTATTTTTCTACGTATTTTTGTAAAAAAAGAAATAGCAATAAGCGACTGGTTTGCACAAAAGTTATAGCGCCTACAAAATAGGGGACAGAATTATGATTTTTTTTTATTTTTATTTTTTTTGTACTAGTAATGGCGGTGATCTGTGATTTTTATTGGGACTGCGATATTGCGGCGGACACATCGGACACTTTTGACACAAATTTGGGACCATTCACATTTATACTGCGATCAGTATAAAAATGCACTAATTACTGTATAAATGTGACTGGCAGGGAAGGGGTTAACACTAGGGGGTGAGGAAGGGGTTAAATGTATTCCCTGGGTGTGTTCTAACTGTGTGGGGGGAGGGGGGTGACTGGGGGAGGTAACCGATGCTGTGTCTCTATGTACAAGAGACACAGATCGGTCTCCTCTCCTCTGACAGCACGTGGAGCTCTGTGTTTACACCCCATCATTACACACAGAGCTCCACGTTCCTGCTGTGTTACCGACGATCGCGTGTACCCGGTGGACATCGCGGCCGCCAGGTACACGCATCGGCTCTTCAGCGATGCGCCGGGACAGTGTTTACCCGCTGCGCGCCCCCCAGTGGTAATGCTTTTAAAATGACGTCCACCCGGCACTTGAGAGCCGCGCTGTTGACGTCAATAGCGCGGGTCTGAAGTGGTTAAAGTTCATGTGCGTGTAAAGGCAAGTGTCCCAATACTTTTGGTAATATAGTGTAAATCTGATGCTAGGCCCACTTAAATTCCTCTATCTTGCATTCCCCTAGAGTGCCATGGAACATTGTTGGTGCTTCGTGAAAAATAATAATAGCACCCTCTACAAAATCCGGACCCCCCAGGGATAAAATGACCCCTGGCCTGTAGTATTTTTATAGACAAAGTTGTAAATCTTTCAATGGCCCATCCTGACATAAGCCTGTAATCCGGCTCTTGAAGCACCTAGAGAAGACGCGGAACGGTTTAAAAAAGCTGTTAAAGGTTTACAAGTCTTTGCAGAAAGTGACGATTAGGCCCCTCTCAGGTCCCATCTATCAATGGCGGGCTCCCGCTGCGAAGAGACGGCGTGAATTGAAGGGGAGAGATGAGTGCTGAAAGACGGACGCTACGGGGGGGTTTGGCATCGAATAATAAAAAAAAATGGCTTCCTGAAGCAGCACATTCACTGACCCAAAACCCTGGTCTCTCCATTACAAATCCCTTAATTGCCTCATGCTGACAAACAGCATCACGGGTCTTAGCTGAGGGATGTTAAGTGAGGTTGTTGAGGAGACAGAGTGGAGGTGCTGCTGGGATGGAGTGTAGAATTTCCATTTTTCTTATCTGTCTGCCAGCTTTTGTGACATGCTGCCATAGGTGACGGGTCGCTGAGCCTGTTAAAAGAAGCTCGGGTGTATTTTCAGCAAGAGTGCAGTTAAGACTTTTAAGTGATTGTGGAAGTGTTACAATTTTCAGGAGCTTGCTGTACCATATTTCATTTAGAGGTGCTCCCTCTAGTGGTCATCTCAGAGAAAGTGACTAGAACCCCCCACTACACCACTTGCCTGCCAAAGCAATTTTTTTAATATTTTACATACAGTACCTTGCAAAAGTATTCACCCCCCTTGGCATTTTTCGTGTCTTGTTGAAGCAAACAACAAATAGGACAAAATAACAGAAAAAGTCAATGGGCTAGATTCAGTAAGAAGTTACGTCAGCGTATCTGTTGATACGCCGCGTAACTTCTAGGATGCGCCGGCGTATCTTTTTCCTGTATTCAGAAAGCAAGATACGACGGAATTTTGCTAAGATACAACCAACGTAAGTCTCTTACGCCGTCGTATCTTAGGGTGCATATTTACGCTGGCCGCTAGGTGGTCGCTTCCGTTGATTTCGGCGTAGAATATGCAAATGAGCTAAATACGCCGATTCAGAAACGTACGTGCGCCCGGCGGATTTTTTACGTCGTTTACGTAAGGCTTTTTCTGGCGTAAGGTTACTCCTGCTATATGAGGAGTATCCAATGTTAAGTATGGACGTCGGACAGCGTCGAATTTTGCGTCGTTTACGTCGTTTGCGTAAGTCGTTCGCGAATAGGGCTTAGCGTAAATTACGTTCACGTCGAAAGCATTGACTATTTGCGACGTGATTAGGAGAATGCGCACTGGGATACGTTCACGGACGGCGCATGCGCCGTTCGTTAGAGACGTCATTTACGTGGGGTCATGTTTTATTTACATAAAACACGCCCACCTCTTCAGAATTTGAATTCGGCGCGCTTAAGCCGGCAGTGCAATGCCGCCGTAACTTAGGGCGCAGGTTCTTTGTGATTTCAGCCCCAGCCTCACTAAGTTACGGCGGCGTAGCGTATCTGAGATACGCTACGCCCGCACAAACTTACGGCGGGCTATCTGAATCTAGCCCAATGTGCATAACTTTTCACCCCCGTAAAGTCAATACTTTGTAGTAGGATTGTCCCGGTACCACTTTTTTAAGACCGAGTATAAGTACCGATACTTTTTTTCAAGTACTCGCCGATACCGAATACCGATACTTTTTTGTTAATCTCATGTGACAGCAGCACATGTGTCAGTATTTTTTTTTTTTTTTTATCTTTAACAATTTGTTTTTAATTTTTTACAATATTTTTTTTTACAATTTTTTTTTATTTATAATGTTTTTTTTTTTTAAGGTGTGGGGGGGGGGGGTGTACCGTGTCAGTGTGTTTTTTCTTTTATTTTTTTATTTTCTACAATGATTTTTTTATTCTTTTTTTTTATTATTATTCTTTATTTTTTTTTATTTTTTTTTTATGCCCTGTTGGGGGGCTTTGGTGAGATATCAGGGGTCTTAACAAACCTCTGACATCTCCCCTTTGAGACAGAGAAAGAGACTAGGGACACAGATTCCCCTGTCCCTTTCTCAGCAGCATCAGCTGCGCTGAAAATTAATGGAGTGAAGACAGTGTCTTCTCTTCTTTCATAAACTGAAACATTGTAATCACAGTTTACGATGTTTCAGTTATGTGAATGGACCGAGTCAGTGATCACTGACTCTGTGCATTCGGAGCAGTAAGGAGCTGGATTTACCGGCTCCTACCCCGCTCTCCATCCTGACAGTTCCAGGGGGTGGAGGAGGAGCACGGAAGGGGAGAGAAACATGGTGGAATACACAGCGGGAATACATGGAGGAATACACAGAGGAATAAACTGAGGAATACACGGCGGGAATACACGGAGGAATACACGGAGGAATAGACAGCAGGAATACATGGCGGGAATACACGGCGGGAATACACAGCGGGAATACACGGAGGAATACACAGAGGAATAAACGGAGGAATACACGGCGGGAATACACGGAGGAATACACGGAGGAATACATGGAGGAATACACGGCGGGAATACACGGCGGGAATACACGGTGGAATACACGGTGGAATACACGGAGGAATACACGGCGGGATACATGCCGGAATACACTATATAGCGGTGATTGGTGCCTGTAACTTCCCCATGCACTGATCACCCCTGACAGTACAAGTATCGGGTGAAGCATCGGGAGCATTTGCCGGAGTACAAGTACTAAGGCAAATGCTTGGTATCGGTCCCGATACCAATACTAGTATCGGTATCGGGACAACCCTACTTTGTAGAGCCACCTTTTGTGGCTATCACAGCTCCAAGTGGCTTTGTATAAGTCTCTATGAGCTTGCCACATCGTACCACTGGGAGTTTTGCCCATTCCTCCTCCTTGCAAAACTGCTCCAGATCCTTCAAGTTGGATGGTTTTGCGATTGTGAACAGCAATCTTTAAGTCTGACCACAGATTTTCTACTGGATTGAGGTGTGGGCTTTAACTAGGCCATTACAACACATTTACATGTTTCCCCTTAAACCACTCAAGTGTTGCTTTAGCAGTGTTTTTGGGGTCATTGTCCTGCTGGAAGGTGAACCTCCGTTCTCGCTTTAAATCCTACATGTTTTGCTCAAGAGTATCCCTGTATTTAGCACCATCCATCTTTCCCTCAACTCTGACCAATTTCCCAGTCCCGACTGCTGAAAAACATCCCCACAGCATGATGCTACCATCACCATGTTTCACAGAGGGGATGGTGTTCTTTGGGTGATGTGTTGGGTTTATGCCAGACATAGCGTTTTCTTTGATGGTCAAAAAGTTCAGCTTTAGTCTCATCAGACCAGAGCATCTTATAAGTGCGTGCGACGGTCGGCAAGCGTTTGATTGTGAGTGTGCAGTGAACTCAGAGGAAGCCATTTCAGTCCAGCAGATGAGCCGGCACAACTGTGCATGACTGAAGAGAAAGCTGGAGTTTAGCTTTAGGTCCCGAGTAGACACAGTTGTATAAGGTAAGAATAAAGAAGAAGATAAACGTGTTGGTACTTCTGTCCCTGGGCACATAAGACCTTAGCAACAGCCCAGACAAACAAATTCCTCCTTCTCCACGGTGAAAAGAAGCTTCGCCGACAAGCGCAGAGCCTTCATCTCCAGCTCCTGGGTGGCTCATTATCTTGTCTTTCCTTCTCATTCCAAGGAAACGCCCAGCTCTCTCTTCTCTAATTTTCCCTTCCAAAACAGGCCGCGGTTCTTACAAATTCTTATCCAAACCTCCCAAAATCACGTTAGAGCTCGACATAGGCTGTCAACGCGCACGCTTAGATCAATGACTCCCGAACACTCATCCCTGACAAAACAGACTTGGCTACCATGGATATACCATCTGAACACATTACACCGCGCCCAAACAAGACGGAATATCTGCCATTCTTTTCATTCCATCAACAGCCGTTGTCTTCCTAATAGGCATTGGCTTTAACTCGGCCCTGTCCTCTGACCATATTGTCCCCTGAAACCAAGGCTGCTTCGCTACAATTAGAAGTAGTAAAGCTCTATTTTTCTAACTTCAAATTAGTAGAGTGTAGATCATCAGGCTTGGGTGGACCTTGCCTCAGTAGATCCCTTGAAGACTGGGGTCAGCCTGGTTTCAGCTCATTGAACCATAAGTACCCAACCCAAGTACCCATCAGAAGTCTTGTGCTCCAGGAGATAAGGGCCAGGGTCCTTTCTGTTTGGAGGAGGACAGAGGGTCGGTGCGTCCACTCAAGTGTTGATTTAGCAGACTGGGGTCAGCCTGGTTTCAGCTCATTGGACCATAAGTACCCAAGTCCCCATCAGAAGACTTGTGCTCCAGGAGATAAGGGCCAGGGTCCTTTCTGTTTGGAGGACAGTGGCGGTGCGTCTATAAAGGGCGCAGGTGTGCCACCCCCTCTCTCCTGCACCGCTCTATCACCATAGATAGATTCGTGCATTGCATGAATCTATCTATGGTCACCACTAACACCCTCTATTCAGGTGTCTGACCCCTTTTCAGGTGTAGGGCACCTGAATTACAGTGGCGGGTGTATTTGGAAGCACCTGATTAGAGCCATAGGAACAGTGGGCACCATGGAATTTGCTTTGCTAACACTGAACCGCCTCTCAGCCAATCAGTTGCCGGCTCTGTTACTGGTCACCTGATTGGCTGAAATGTCAGGTACTGTGATTGGACGCCTGAGAGAGGACGGAAGAAGACACAGTAGCTGTGTTTGATTGGCACAATTGCTGCAATTGATTTTTTTTTTTGCACACCCTCCCCCCCTAAGATTTTGAGCACCAGCCACCACTGGAGGAGAACCATGTGTACACCTTGTATGTGGTGGCAATAACACACACAGTCCAGGTGCAAATGGTAGAAAATGCCTGGACTGAATTAACGGCAAACAGTTCACAACAACGTGGTGGGAGAAGGCCTATTTGGGAACACTCATAAATACCAACAGAGGGTAGAGGAGCAGGCTTCAGCTGAACTAACAGTATCTGTCTGGAGGGGCAGAATACAGCCTGGTCATTCCTAGACCAAACAGAAAGGTGTCTGAGGAGATTGCAGAGTCCTAAGCTTTCCCTACTCAACTGGAACCTTTCCCTACCGCTAATACTGTTCCTGAAAGATGAGTGACCTGTCCCTACACTACCTACACATGAATGCATGCCAAACTCAGGGGCTAGGGTCTTAAATAGACTTTGCCATGCCTAAGATGGCTGCCAGAGTCACATGGGTGACCAGCGCCCAATCGGATTGCTGCCCCAGTGACTCAGGAAAACATAGTTCCCCTATGATTTCTTCTTCTTTTGCATTGCTGCAATGGAGACAAACCTGCCTGCACTTAGTTGTTTTTCACTTTTAGTGCGCTCACTTTTTGCACTTACATACTGTCAGGGGCCCCCTTTACATCTCTCATGTGACTCCCACGCTAGGCCCCTAGGTATTCTGTGCCTCAGGTCCAGTCCTGAAATGAGGGGAACCAACTGTCAGTGAAGGGGACAAGCACAACACACCTTTACTACCAGAGCAACTATCATCCTACGGCAGTCACTAGGGATGAGCCGAACACCCCCCCGTTCGGTTCACACCAAACCCTTCGAACGGACTGAACGTTCGCGCGAACATTTAGAACCCCATTGACGTCTATGGGACTCGAACGTTCGAATTCAAAAGTGCTTATTTTAACCACTTCCCGACCGCCGCATGTACATATACGTCGGCAGAATGGCACGTACAGGCACATTGGCGTACCTGTACGTCCCTGCCTAGACGTGGGTCGGGGGTCCGATCTGGACCCCCCCCGCTACACGCGGCGGTCGGGTTCCCTCGGGGAGCGATCCGGGACGACGGCGAGGCTATTCGTTTATAGCCGCTCCGTCGCCATCGCCCCCCGGAGCTGAAGAACGGGGAGAGCCGTATGTAAACACGGCTTCCCCGTGCTTCACTATGGCGCTGCATCGATCGAGTGATCCCCTTTATAGGGGAGACTTGATCGATGACGTCATTCCTACAGCCACACCCCCCTACAGTTGTAAACACACACTAAGTGTACACTAAATCCTACAGCGCCACCTGTGGTTAACTCCCAAACTGCAACTGTCATTTTCACAATAAAGAATGCAATTTAAATGCATTTTTTGCTGTGAAAATGACAATGGTCCCAAAAATGTGTCAAAATTGTCCGAAGTGTCCGCCATAATGTCGCAGTCACGAAAAAAATCGCTGATCGCCGCCATTAGTAGTAAAAAAAAAAAATTAATAAAACTATCCCCTATTTTGTAAACGCTATAAATCTTGCGCAAACCAATCGATAAACGCTTATTGCGATTTTTTTTACCAACAATAGGTACAAGAATACGTATCGGCCTAAACTGAGGAAAAAAAAAAATTATATATGTTTTTGGGGGATATTTATTATAGCAAAAAGTAAAAAATATTGCATTTTTTTTTTTAAATTGTCGCTCTATTTTTGTTTATAGCGCAAAAAATAAAAACCGCTGAGGTGATCAAATACCACCAAAAGAAAGCTCCATTTGTGGGGAAAAAAGGACGCCAATTTTGTTTGGGAGCCACGTCGCACGACTGTGCAATTGTCTGTTAAAGCGACGCAGTCCCGAACTGTAAAAACACCTTGGGTCTTTAGGCAGCATATTGGTCCGGGGCTTAAGTGGTTAAAGCCTAATATGCAAGTTATTGTTGTAAAACGTCTTTGAGAACCCGGGTCTTGCCCCAGGAAACATGTATCAATGGAAAAAAGTTTTAAAAACAGTCGTTTTTTTCAGGAATTTTTAATTTTTAATTTTTTTTTATTTAAGCATCATTAAAATCACTGCTCCTGAATCTTTAGGTGCAAACTACAGAGCACACGGCCAGTACACACCAAATAGCTTTAGGTGCAAACTACAGAGCACACGTGCAGTACACACCAAGTAGCTTTAGGTGCAAACTACAGAGGACACAGGCAATAAACCACGTAAGAATACTGCAGCTAGCACAATAACCTGTCTGCCAGTAAATTAGGAAGAACTGATCTAGCTAAACGATACAGTGTATAAATATATGTACAACACCTGGGATGTATATATATCCTCTACACACTGCAACATTAACTGACTAGCCTGCCTGCTCTATCTACCTGCAAAAAATTACACTCTCTCTGTCCTCTCTTAACCACTTCAACACACTACACAAGGCCGACCTGCAGGCAGCCTTTTATAGTGTGGGGCGTGTACTAAACCCCCTGAGCCATAATTGGCCAAAGCCACCTTGGCTTTGGCCAATTATGGCTCTCTGTTTTTTGCAAGCTGTGATTGGCCAAGTATGCAGGTTATAGTGCATGCTTGGCCAATCATCAGCCAGTGATGCCGCAGTGAATTATGGTCTGTGAAACGTAACTCGAATTTGGTGCGAAAGACCCATTTTGTTCGTATTTCAACGAACGATCGCACATACGATGTTCGAGTCGAACATGAGTTCGACTCAAATACAAATCTCATCCCTAGCAGTCACCTATTCTTTGGCTGGTTGGCTGCCTGTCTCTTACAACAGTAATATAGCTGTAGCACCCTCTACCTAGTTAGATTTGTCTGTAGTGCAGTTTGTTTTGATCTATGTGAGCTGGGAGTGGCTCAGAGTAGGCTGGTGATTCACAGATAGCATCATCTTTTGGTTAACTCCCTTCTGCTTCTAGAGGGGTGAAGCTGTCTTGGGTGTTCTAAGGAGTCCGGACCAATCCCCAACATGGATTTGCAGGGGGAAGGCCTCCTAAAATACCCAGGGTCAACCCAGCTGGGAAGGAGTTGTTTGGATGGAAGAACTGGAGATGGAGTATTAGGCTGTCAGGGCCTTTGAGGAAGCCCCCTCTGGGGGGGGGGTGAACTTGGGCCAGGGGTGTCCTGAACAGGAGCAGAAAAGGACAGTGGGGAATACTGCCGGGCAAGTCTCCGGGAAGGATCCATCAGGTGTTGGTGAGTGACAGGCACAGTAAGGAGAGCTGGGAGAGGCATGCTGAAGCGGACTAGGAGTGTGCAGTCAGAGATAGATGTAGAGACAGCGGGAGAGACTGTGATGTTACGGACCGGTGCAGCTGGGAAAGCTGCCAGGGTCAGCAAAGGGCTGACTGGGAGCAGTGGTCCACCAAAGAGGGCAGCTAGCACCAAAACTTTATTTTGCTACACTACAGGGGCCCGCGGTCCTTGTCTGTAATAAGGCACTCCTTGCTACGACAAGGCTGAAACCAGAGTTAGGCCTAACCTTGTGGTAGCTGCCCCTGAAGAATTGTGCTGGAGGGAGAAGGTGAGATATTCTGCAGTTAGAGTTGTGCAGGAGGAGAATTTTTGAATTGTCCCAAACCATGCAAGAATCATTTTCTGGGCATCCCATGAATTCCTTAACCCCATCCAAGTTCTAATCCCTCAATAAAAATACAAAAACAAAGCTGATAGACTTGTTTGTTGTCTTGGAGTGACTGGAAGTGAATGTCGGGCTGGGCAGGGTGACAGGTGGGCCACATCACTCAGCAGCCACTACAGGGGTAATGGTACATATCCTACACTAGCAGGGGCGGACTGAAAACTCATGGGGCCTCCGGGCAATAGGAGATTATGGGACCCCAAGGCAATAGGAGATTATGGGGCCCCCAGGCAATAGATTATGGTGACACACAGTATACACATACACACACGCATACAGTATGCATACACAGTATACACACAGTATACATACACACAGAATATACATACACACACTGAAAAGGTACTGGAAAAGCAGGGCAGCTATAATCCTGGGATTTTAGACCAAAAGGATGTCAGTAGGGGACATTTCAGGGACAGATTTTAACATACTGTCCCTGGTTTTACTGAGGCTGGCAACCCTGATGGGGCCCCCTAGTGGCATGGGGCGCTCGGGCAGTGCCCGTGAGCCCCGAATGGTCAATCCGCCCCTGTACACTAGACAGCAAACTACATGCTGGACTAACATGCAGTATACTGTATCTACTCTAACCTACAGTCCCCATTTAACAAGCCCTGTGTAATGGTCACCACCGTTTACGATATTCCCATTCCATCAACCACGAAAGCTTATCTGACACTCCAACCATCCAACAGACACGATTCATTCCATTTCCCCAGAAAGACGAGACAAGCTCCGTTACTGGTTTCAAAATGTATGAATGCTTTTAATGGTATCTTAGCTTTCTTATGTACAGTACAGCATGTCTCAGTTAATCACAGGGACAAAGAACTCTCCACCCACACATCACACAATGGGGCTTCAATCACATTCTTTTAGACAATGACATTCAGAGAAGTTAATTATTCCCCAGACGTCCTGACTCCGATACTAAGTGATTCACCTGCATAATACACATTTCAAGAGTCATTAGTGACGCTGGCACAGGAGTACCCCTCATCCTTCAAAAGTCTCTGGGTGTCATGGGTCATTCTGTTACACCCTGTTCTTTGGATATGCCATGATTTCAGACCAGGCGTTAAAATGTTAATGGTAACTTTACTAAAGGAAGGCAACATACAGAAACAGCTCTTATTAGGCAGCTTCATTACATGAATTCCTGTACAAGGTGCTTTAGTGCCCATAAGGTAATCATACCTGAATAACAGCAGCCCATAGTCCTTTATAGGGATGGGCGAATGTTTTGGCCCGAGCATGTTGGGACCAAACATTGGCTGTTCGACCGTTTGCCAATCAACCAAATTCTCAGGGCGTTTGACTGTTTGTTCAGGCCGCCGAATGACCACAATGCACTGCGCCGCCGCACAGTTCATTGAAAGCCCTGATTGGCTGGAAAAATTTAAGCTTTGCCCAATCACAGAGGCACAGAGCACTGTCAGAGCCATGATTGGACGCTGTCATGATGACTCAATCCAATATGGCTCATTGCTGTTAGTCCCAGCCCACAGTATTCTTTCAATAGAGGCCATTTTCAGTGTGATATCGGCGTGGAGAGAGATAGAAAGGGGCTCTGTTTGCTTTATTGTCAGTACACCAATGGTATGCAGAATACACACAGGTTGCCATATTGCATTACATTTTGCAGAAAAATTAGAGCAGCTATAGATTAAAAAATAAATATTACAGCACCCCTGGAGGTGATCGGTTGGTTCAAATTACTTCCATAGTGACAGTTGACTGAGAACAATTCGCAAGAAGTAGCGCATAGTCCATATAGTCCATGTTATGGCAAAGATCCCTAAAAGGCTATCAGTCCATCCTTGGTAATTAAGAGTCCTCAGGTTCCCAGGCACTCAGGGAACCCCAAATGACCACCCCAGCTGAGGACGCAGTTTAGTGTAGCGGGGTATCACCCTTTTGATGTGATATAAAAGACTACCTGTCGGGGCTCCATTCCCGGCTCCATTGAGCTCCCGCGCATGCGCGGTACGGCAGCGCGCCGTGTGCGTGGAAGCGCGCACGTGCAGGTATGCGGCAACCCTGGGGCCAATCAGAGGCCGGACACTCCTATTTAAACCAGCAGCCTTCCCTGAACAGGTTGCTGGTTTGTCTTCAGCTCCTATGTGTTTACCTGTTGCCGTACCTGCCTGTTTTGACCCGGAATTCCTGACGACTCTCCTCTCACCTGGAACCTCTGACCCTTTGGCTAATGTTACCTGGATTGCTGTTGTCTCCTGCCCCTTGACCTTGGCTTGCTCTCATGGACTCCCTCTGAACTCTCCTGCCCTTGACCCTCGGCCTGTGACTCGGATTTGCCTTCATCTCCTGTGGACCCTACCAGACTTACCTACCAGTTCCTGCCTGACCAACGCTTGTCTCCAGTCTTCTGCACCTGCCCTGCTTCTGTCAGCTGCACCAAGTCTGCCTGCCAGCTCCCGGCACCGGTGCCTCCTTGTGCCGTCCCTCCTCTGTCCCAACTCCAGGGAGTGGTCTGCACAGGGTCGCAAAGGTGAGCCGCCCTCAGCATCTCGGTCTCGGTAAGTACAGGCTCTGACAGTACAAACCAGCCAGATGTCTGAGACCGACAGGGCGCGCTCACCCTTTGAGACGCTGTGCCAACAGGTCTCCGCCTTAACAGAGGCAGTCCAGAAGCTTCAGGAAGGCTACCTCCAGATTGATGGCCGCCTCCAACAACTGGCCGGTTCCCCAGGTCCATCCGCTGCAGCCCTAGCCTCTTCACCCGGACCTTCTGCTGCCCAAGCTCCTGCAAGCCCTGCCATGATGAGTAATCCCGAACCCCGGGTCTCCATGCCAGAGCGATTCTCAGGCGACCGCCGGAAATACCGGGCTTTCAAGAATGCCTGTTCCCTTTACCTGGCCTTGCAACCTAGAACTTTTGCGACCGAAGCTGTTAAGGTTGGATTCGTAATCTCTCTCCTTTCTGAGGAGCCTCAAGCATGGGCACACTCCTTAATGGAACAACGCAGTCCAATACTTGACTCTATGGACACCTTCTTCACCCACATGGGGAAATTATACGACGATCCTCTACGTGTAGCCACAGCGGAGGGTACTCTGCACAGCTTAAATCAAGGGAGATGGCCGGTGGAAGACTACACCGCCGAATTTAGAAAGTGGTCTGCTGACACAGGCTGGAATGAGCTGGCCCTCAGGTACCAATACCGCCAGGGCCTCTCTGAGAACCTAAAGGATGAGCTTGCAAGGTCGGCACCCCCTGCCTCTCTGGAGGATTTAATCCAAACCGCCACTCAGCTGGATAGGCGCCTTCGAGAACGTCGTTCGGAGAGGTTCCAGTCCAACCGGCCTAACTGGGTTCCACCAAGATATGCTCCAGTACCTCCGCCTCACCCAGCTCCACCAAACACCTCATTACCCGACCCAGAGCCGATGCAGCTTGGTATAGTACGGGCCCCTCTGACTCCAGAAGAGAGACTCCGGAGGCGTCAATCTAACCTCTGTCTGTACTGCGGAGCCGCCGGACACTTTTTGCGCACTTGCCCAGGAAGGCCTTGTAAGTCGAAACCTCCATCTGCTATCAATTTCCCTGTTACCAGTTTGCCTCAGACTTATGTTATCCTCTTTCTTTCCCTACAGCTCCCGGAAGGGGCAACACGTCTGCCGGCGATAATTGATTCCGGGGCCTGCAGCTGCTTCTTGGACTCATCCTTGGCCCAAAAGCTGCGTATCCCCTGCCGTACCAAGGATTTTCAGCTGCAAGTTCATCTGGCTGACGGCTCTCTTCCCCGTTCCGGATTGATTACCCAGGAAACCCTTTCCTCTTTGTGCCATCTCAGATTCTGGGCACCGGGAGTTCCTCTGTTTGGACTTGATCCCGTCCCCCATGTTCCCTATCATTCTGGGTCTCCCTTGGCTACAAGTTCATCTGCCCTGCATTGATTGGCTCAAGAAAGAAGTCAGCTTCCCTTCCACCTACTGTTCCCAGCACTGTCTCGCACCCGTTCCAGTCTCCTGCTCCACGTTAGCTACTCCACCTGAAGACCTACAGCATGTTCCTCCAGCCTACCTAGACTTCAAGGATGTCTTTGACAAAAAACAAGCCGATTGTCTCCCACCACATCGGTCATATGACTGCCCCATTGACCTCTTGCCCGGATCTGAAATTCCCTTTGGGCGCATATTCCCCTTGTCAGAGACTGAGTTGAAGACCCTCAAGGCCTATATTGAAGAAAATTTAAGTAAGAAGTTCATCCGTCCCTCCTCCTCGCCAGCGGGGGCGGGGATCTTCTTTGTCGAGAAAAAAGATGGATCGCTTAGACCCTGCATTGATTATAGGGAGTTAAACAAAATTACCATCAAGAATCGGTACCCGCTGCCTCTAATCCCCGAGCTCTTTCAAAGGTTCCGATCAGCTCAGGTTTTTTCTAAATTGGACCTCCGGGGCGCCTACAATTTGGTCCGAATAAGGGCAGGAGATGAGTGGAAGACTGCGTTCAGGTCCAGATTCGGGCACTTCGAGTATCTGGTCATGCCCTTTGGGCTTTGTAATGCGCCCGCCACTTTCCAGCATCTAGTCAATGACATTTTTCGACAATTTTTAGATGACTTCCTCGTAGTCTACTTGGACGATATTCTCATCTTTTCAGCCACAAAAGAATTACATCGGCAACATGTCAGGCAGGTTCTCACCATCTTGAGACAACACCGGCTTTATCTCAAATCAGAAAAATGCGAGTTCGAAAAGACATCAGTGCAATTTTTAGGATTCATCATTTCTGTGAATGGGGTAGCCATGGATCCCCAGAAAATCAGTGCTATCCAGGAGTGGGCACCTCCAACAGACAAGAAGGGCGTTCAGCGCTTCATTGGCTTCGCCAATTTTTATAGACGATTCATCATCGGTTTTTCATCAATTGTTTCTCCCATTTCCAAGTTGACCCGCCAGGGGCACCGCTTCCAGTGGCCACAAGAGGCTCAGGAGGCCTTTATCAAACTCAAAGCGGCCTTTACCTCGGCACCTGTACTTTGTCATCCGGATTCTACGTTACCTTTTGTTCTAGAAGTGGACGCCTCGGAATCTGCTACAGGCGCTATTCTTTCCCAGAGACAGGGACCGAAGTCGCTTCTTCACCCAGTAGCCTACGCCTCTCGGAAACTAAGTCCTCCTGAGCGCAATTACGACGTAGGCGATAGAGAACTACTGGCCATAAAATTTGCACTGGAGGAGTGGAGGTACCTGCTGGAGGGGGCAGCGCATTCCATTATCATTTTCACTGACCACAGGAACCTGGAATACTTACGGTCTGCAAAACGCCTTAGGCCCAGACAAGCCCGTTGGGCTCTTTTTTTTGCTCGCTTCAATTTCCATATTACCTATCGTCCTGGCGCAAAAAATGGAAAAGCTGATGCCCTCTCCAGGATGTTTCCAGAGACGCCCGATACTTCCGAGCCCAGCACGATTCTGTCACCTCAAAATTTTTTGCTTCTCCCTCAAACAGATTTGTTGACTGCTCTAAAGACCGCATGCCAACGGTGCCCTGGTCATGAGGTTTCCTCCTTGGAGAAAAAGGACGACCTGCTATGGTCTCGTGGGAAGATTTTTGTTCCAACAGAGGCAAGACAGTTAATCCTCAGCACCTTCCATGATCGTAAATTGGCTGGCCATTTTGGTACCCGTAAAACTTCCGAACTGGTCTCTCGCTCCTTCTGGTGGCCTAAATGGAGGTCCGACTGCAAGGATTATGTCTCTTCCTGCATTCGCTGCCAGCGGAGTAAGGGGCCAAACACGAAGACCTGGGGGCTGCTGAAACCCCTTCCTATCCCAGAACGGCCCTGGATTGACATCTCCATGGACTTTATTGTCGATTTGCCTCCTTCAGCCGGGTTTACCACGATCCTAGTCGTGGTGGACCGTCTGTCCAAGATGGCGCATTTCTTGCCCATGGTGGGTACGCCCTCCGCGGCAGACACAGCCAAAATCTTTTTTAAAGAGATTATCAAGCTCCATGGAGTGCCCAAAAGCATAGTATCTGACAGAGGTACTCAATTCACATCCAAATTTTGGAAGGAACTTTGCAGAGCTTTGGAAGTGAAGATCTGTCTGTCCTCGGCCTATCACCCTCAAAGTAATGGCCAGACAGAGCGCACTAATCAAACGCTAGAACAGTATCTACGATGCTTTTGCTCAGTCTCCCAAGACGATTGGTCCTCCTTGTTATCTACAGCCGAGTTCGCTTACAATAATTCCATACATTCTTCCACAAACCAAACCCCGTTCTGGGCTAACTTCGGTTTCCACCCTTCCTTTTTGCCGGACTCCATCCCGGAAACATCTGTGCCAGCGGTCCAGGAACGTGTGACCTGCATCCAGCAAAACTTTCAGAAGTTACAGGAAAGCATGCAGCAAGCTCAGCAGGACTATAAGAGGTTCCATGACAAGGGGAGGAAGGATTGCCCTGTCTTCAAAGTGGGTGAGAAGGTCTGGCTATCCGCCACCAACCTCAAGTTACCTATTCCCTCTCGGAAGCTGGGTCCAAGGTTCATCGGGCCATTTGAGATCAGGCGAGAAATCAACCCAGTAGCTTTTGAGTTGGCTTTACCCAGGTCCTACAAGATCCACCCTGTGTTTCACGCCTCCCTGCTTAAGCCCGTTGTGTCTGACCCCTTCAACGGTAGAGAAGAACTGCCGCCACCACCAGTGGAGATTGAGGGGGAAAAGGAATTTGAGGTGGAGGCCATCTTGAATTGTAGGAAGAGAGGAAGACAATTACAATACCTCATCAAATGGAAGGGGTATCCCCCTGAAGACAACTCCTGGGAGCCTTCCCGAAATCTCCATGCCCCTCGTCTGATTCGGGCCTTTCATGCGGAGCACCCTGAGGTGATGGACAGTTTGGGCGTCCGGAGTCCGCCCCTTGGGAGGGGGCACTGTCGGGGCTCCATTCCCGGCTCCATTGAGCTCCCGCGCATGTGCGGTACGGCAGCGCGCCGTGTGCGTGGAAGCGCGCACGTGCAGGTATGCGGCAACCCTGGGGCCAATCAGAGGCCGGACACTCCTATTTAAACCAGCAGCCTTCCCTGAACAGGTTGCTGGTTTGTCTTCAGCTCCTATGTGTTTACCTGTTGCCGTACCTGCCTGTTTTGACCCGGAATTCCTGACGACTCTCCTCTCACCTGGAACCTCTGACCCTTTGGCTAATGTTACCTGGATTGCTGTTGTCTCCTGCCCCTTGACCTTGGCTTGCTCTCATGGACTCCCTCTGAACTCTCCTGCCCTTGACCCTCGGCCTGTGACTCGGATTTGCCTTCATCTCCTGTGGACCCTACCAGACTTACCTACCAGTTCCTGCCTGACCAACGCTTGTCTCCAGTCTTCTGCACCTGCCCTGCTTCTGTCAGCTGCACCAAGTCTGCCTGCCAGCTCCCGGCACCGGTGCCTCCTTGTGCCGTCCCTCCTCTGTCCCAACTCCAGGGAGTGGTCTGCACAGGGTCGCAAAGGTGAGCCGCCCTCAGCATCTCGGTCTCGGTAAGTACAGGCTCTGACACTACCATTGCTGATCGTGAAGGATCTCGGCTCCCTCTTGTGGCCGAGATGGGTTGGCGCCACCTGTTGTTTACATTTTGTTCTGGACCACAGAGAATGTTGGGGGAATTGAGTTCAGGAGGAGAAGAGACTCCATTTGCCCTGACCTGTAATAAACTACATTACCCAGAGACCAGCTGGATAACCCCAAGATGCTTTGCCTTCCCGCGCCGCCTGCTGGGGAAGGTAATTTAAGGGAGAGGACGTGCTTGGCTCGCTCTCTCGGGACCGCCTCTTCAACCCAGGAGGACACAGCCAGAAGTGTCTCCACGGGGAGTAGGCTGCAGCTGAGGCCTACATACGCCCGGGCGGAGCGCCTTTGTAGAAGGAGAAACAGAACCTCTGTCGGAATGATCGGACGGGCCTTCAGTATCCCTGCGACCTGTCTGAGAACCAGAGGCTGTCGGCTAACAGGATTGTGACTGGAGATCGGGGATGGAGTGCCACAGAATGACAAGGCCTGAACCGGTTGGGTGAGACGGGCACTTGCCCGAGAGTACTGAATGTCTTGCAGGAGGGCGGATTGCTGATATCCAACTTTGCGGTTTGATTGTTCAGGGAACTTTCACCAGTTTACTATTTCCCCTTTGGATTATTAAACAATATTTGGTAGTGGCGGCCGGTGGCTGTGAATCTACGCCGGCGTTTGTTTAAGTGTATTCTCAAACAGAGATACACTTAAACAAAGCTAAGATAGGCCGGCTTGCGCCGTTCTATCTTAGCTTGCAATGTTTCTGTTGTCTGCTAGATGGCGCTTCCATTGCGGCCGGCGTAGATTATGTAAATGAGGGGATACGCCGATTCACGAACGTACGCCAGGCCTACACCGTCGCATTACGTTGTTTCCGTAAGGGATAGGCCGCCTAAAGTTATTCCACATATGAGGTGAATAACAATGTTAAGTATGGCCGCCGTTCCCGCCGCGAGGTTCGAATTTTTAACGTCGTTTGCGCAAGTCGCCTGCGAATCGGGGTTTACGTACACGTCGAAATCAATAGGCCCGTACGGCCTACTTAGCCGCAATGCGCACTGGGAAATGTAGTCGCCCGGCGCATGCGCAGTGTCAAAAAACGTAAAAAAACGTGAGGTCAAGCCTCATTTCCATACAACACGCCCCTCTCCAAGTCATTTGAATTAGGCGCCCTTACGCCCGCTCGTTTTAGGCTACGCCGCCGAAAATTAGCAGGTAAGTGGTTTGAGAATCACTACTAGCCTAACTAATTTACAGCGGTGTAGCCTAAAAAGGCTAGGCTAGGCCGCCCTAAAGTTAGGCGCCCCTACGTGAATCTACCTATTAGTTCTTAAAGGGGTTGTAAAGAAAAATGTTTTTTTCCCTAAATATCTTCCTTTACCTTAGTGCAGTCCTCCTTCACTTACCTCATCCTTCCATTTTGCTTTTAAATGTCCTTATTTCTTCTGAGAAATCCTCACTTCCTGTTCTTCTGTCTGTAACACTGTATGACATTATAGTTTAGCTCACATCTGTGTATCATTATTGCTACTGATCTTGCAGGGCACCACTGTTTTACTCATGTTCCTTTGTTTCCATTTCAAGTAAAGTATTACTTTGGTTATCTTGAAGTTTGTGTGCAGCCTATCTTTCATACTGCAGGATCCCTTCCATTCAAAGCGGAGCTCCACCCTAAAGTGGAACTCACGCTGATCGGAACCCTCCCCCCCTCCGGTGTCACATTTGACACCTTTCAGGGGGGAGGAGTGTGCAGATACCTGTCTAAAGTACAGGTATTTGCACCTTCTTCCGGCCACACAGTCTCGGGCAGACTGCGGGCATAACGTCACCTCCCCCCCCCCCCCCCGTTGTGTGCTGGGAACACTGGGCTCCCAATAAACAGCAGGAGCCAATCGGCAGGCGTAGAGCGACTCGCGCCTGCGCCGTAGGGAACCGGGCAGTGAAGCCGGAGCACTTCACTTCCTGGTTCCCTCACCGAGGATAACGGGGGGGGGGGCAGCAGAGTGACGAGCGATCGCTCGTCCTCTGCTGCGATCGGCGCTGGACTCCAGGACAGGTAAGTGTTCTAATATTAAAAGTCAGCAGCTGCAGTATTTGTAGCTGCTGGCTTTTAATATTTTTTTTTTTAGCGGACATCCGCTTTAAGGTAACCCCTTTAACTACTTGCCGACCTGCCGCTGTCGTTTTACGGCGGCAGGTTGGCTCCCCTGCGCGAGAGCCCGTAGCTCTACATCGGCTCTCTCGCAGGATACCAGGGGCGCGCGCCCCGCTCGACCCCGAGTCCTGTCAGGGGGGGAAATGCTGATCCTCTGTTCATACAATGTATGAACAGAAGATCAGTGATTTCCCCTAGTGAGGCCACCCCCCCTTCAGTTAGAACGCACCGCGGGAACATACTTAACCCCTTCCCCGACACCTAGTGTTAACCCCTTCACTGCCAGTGGCATTTTTATAGTAATCCAATGCATTTTTATAGCACTGATCGCTATAAAAATGCCAATGGTCCCAAAAATGTGTCAAAAGTGTCCGAAGTGTCCGCCTTAATGTCGCAGTACCGAAAAAAAACGCTGATCGCCGCCATTACTAGTAAAAAAAATATATTAATAAAAATGCCATAAAAATACCCCCTATTTTGTAAACGCTATAACTTTTACGCAAACCAATCAATAAACGCTTATTGCGATTTTTTTTCGGAAAATATGTAGAAGAATACGTATCGGCCTAAACTGAGGAAAAAAACGTTTTTTTGTATATTTTTGGGGGATATTTATTATAGCAAAAAGTAAAAAATATTTTTTTTTTTTCAAAATCGTTGCTCTATTTTTGTTTATAACGCAAAAAATAAAAACCGCAGAGGTGATCAAATACCACCAAAAGAAAGCGCTATTTGTGGGGAAAAAAGGACGCCAATTTTGTTTGGGAGCCACGTCGCACGATCGCGCAATTGTCAGTTAAAACGACGCAGTGCTGAATCGCAAGAAGGGGCAAGATCCTTAACCTGCATATTGGTCTGGGTCTTAAGTGGTCAAGGAGCTTACCTTAGATTGTAAGGGTAGGGAACGATGTGAATGTACAATGTATATGTAAAGCACTGCGTAAATTGGCGGGTTACCTCAAATAATAATAATTCTAAAAAAATGATTACAGCTCCTCTGGTTGGTGGTCAGGCGGCTCGGATCACTTCCACAGTGACAGTTGAGAAAATGATCACAAATAGTCAGAAATTCGTTAACGTGCCGGTGCTGCCGCTGACGTATGACAGACATCGGTGGCAGCAAAACGGTTAAAGCTGAACTCCAGGCAGATATAAGAGACAAATTAATACTTCATTAATCATTAATACATCATCAAAGGGAAAGAGAATCCTGCCAAAGAAAAGTCAGAACCTCATTACCTAAATAAACTAGCGCTTAGTAAACTCTCTATATATTAGAATTGTGAAGCATGAATTGGTTTTGGCCATAGGCCATCCCCCCCCACCGCTGAAGCCAACACCATGTTCATGGGCGTCCGCTGAAACTTTTTCAGGGGGGGGGGGCGATTCGGGAGCGGCGATCACAGTCGCATTTAACGCGGCCAGATAGCCAAATAGCTCTTGAGATAATTCAGCTTCACTCCATGCCCATATAAATATAGCCTAGAGAATGTACAGACCCCCCTTCAGCACAGATGGACCCCCCCTTCAACACAGACCCCTCCATTCAGCACAGATGGACCCCCTTAAGCACAGACCCCCCCCATTCTGCACAGACCCCTCCATTCAGCACAAACGGACCCCCCCCCTTCAGCACATACCCCCCCATTCTGCACAGACCCCTCCATTCTGCACAGACCCCTCCATTCAACACATATAGACCCCCCCTTCAGCACAGACCCTCCATTCCACACAGGCCCCTTCATTCAGCACAGACCCCCCCCCCCCTTCAGCACAGATGGACCCCCTTTAGGCACAGATGGACTCCCCCTTCAGCACATACCCCCCTTCAGACAGCCCACGGCCGCGAGACTCTTCAACACCTTCTCAATTTTTCAGGGGGGGGGGTCAATTGCTCCCCCTTGCCCTATGGAGCGAACGCCAATGACCATGTTGGATGTTTTCTTCCTTCTTCTAAGATTGCATCCATCGGCCTAAACTGAGGGAAAAAAAAGTTTTTTATATCTTTTTGGGGGATATTTATTATAGCAAAAAATTAAAAATATTGGATTTTTTTCAAAATTGTCACTCTGATTTTGTTTATAGCGCAAAAAATAAAAACCGCAGAGGTGATCAAATACCACCAAAATAAAGCTCTATTTGTGGGGAAAAAAAGGATACTAATTTTGTTTGGGAGCCACAACTGTCAGTTAAAGCGACGCAGTGCCAAATCGCAAAAACTGGCCAGGTCCTTTACCTGCATAAAGGTCCAGGTCTTAAGTGGTTAAAGTGGATGTAAATAGACATGTGCAATTTGTTTCGTTCCGAATGATTTTTTTTAACAGATTTCAACAAATCGAAAACCCATTTAATGAATTTTTCATAATATAAATTTGAATTTTTGAATATTCGTGCATTCGTAAATTTGTACATTCATACATTCGTAAATTTGTACATTCATAAATTTGTACATTCGTAAAATTCGTACATTCGGAAATTAGTAAATTCGTAAATCTGAAATAATAACTAACTAATAATAACTTAACTATTACTAACTATTAAATGATCGGTATTGGAATTTCCTTTCAAATTTGGCTGTTAGTGAACGTAACGAATACAAATTTATCCAAAGTTACAAATTATTTTCCGAAATAACGAATGCCGCATTTAAACAAATGGAACGGAATGAATTAATAATAATTAGTAACAATAATAAAAACTTTTTATTATTAATATTATTATTATTTATTATTAATTTGTTCCCTTCCATTTGTTTAGATGCAGCATTCGTTATTTCAGAAAATGTGTAACTTTGGATAAATTTGTATTCGTTACGTTCACTAACAGCCAAATTTGAAATGGAATTTCAATACCGATAATTTAATAGTTAGTAATAGTTAAGTTATTATTAGTTAATTATTATTTCAGATTTTCGAATTTTCGGATTTTCGAATTTCTCAATTTCCGAATTTACAAATGTAAGAATGTACGAATGTATACATTTACGAATTTATGAATGTACGAATTGCGATCATAATGAATGACCTGAAAACAAACAAATGAATGAAACTAAAACGATTTTTTTTTTAGATGTAAACTAGATGTAAACCCACTCTCATCCTTTCTAAACTACTGCCATAGTGCTGATTTATAAGAATATAGGGCCAGATTCACATAGAACTGCGGCGGCGTAACATATCGTAGATACGTTACACCGCCGCAAGTTTTTATCGCAAGTGCCTGATTCACAAAGCACTTGCGATGAAAACTACGCTGGCAGCCTCCGGCGCAAGGCGGGCCAATTCAAATGGGCGTGTGCCATTTAAATTAGGCGCGCTCCCGCGCCGGACCTACTGCGCATGCTCCGTTTCGCAATTTCCGTCGTGCCTTGCGCGCCGTGACGTCATTTTTTCGAACGGCGACGCGTGTAGCGTACTTCCGTATTCTTAGACGTGTTACGCAAACAACGTTAAATTTTAAATTTCGACGCGGGAACGACGGCCATACTTTACACAGCAATACGATTGCTGACTAAAGTTAGGGCACCCAAAACGACGACTAACTTTGCGACGGGAAACTAGACTAGCGGCGACGTAGCGAACGCGAAAATCCGTCAATTCCTTCCCTTGACACCAACCATGGGGAAATGTTACTCCCGCGGACCAGGGACTGTCAGGCTGGTGGAAAAAAAGGGCTAGATTATACTGGACGTCCTCCAGCCAGGAAATGAGGTGGACTCTATCTGACTGCTGAAGCTTCTGATGCACACTGTGAGAAACCCGCAGTGTGCAGTGAAATCAGAGGAAGCCCTTTCAGTCCAGGAGAGGAGCCGGTACCACGGTGCAAGGCTGACGGGGGGAAGGTTGGAGTTCAGCTTTATAGTGTGACTTATTGACTTTAATCCTTCACACTCTTACATGGTTTCTCCCAAATGAAACTTTATTGCTTGGCCGCCGTTGAAAAGTAATATTTTTATGATTATAATTGTGGATGAGTTAACCAACCGCAGTGTAATTCACCAATTTTAAACCCATTGTTTGAGTTTCCACCGACCGGCAAAGCCAAGCGGTAACCGAGGCCACTTTCTGACTAATGTTTCCGATCGGCTCCGGATGTTCCTGATCTGAAGTCATCATTTACATTTCCAAAGTGCGTGTTTTGTTATAAAAATAAAATAAAAAAACGACAGAGAATCTTTTTTGGTGCAGTGAGACACACCTCGGTGATGCTATTCTCGTATTAGAAACAAAATACTCATATTCCCCGCCGCAAATCCCCTTCACAATGACGGAGGATTATATGAACATTTTCACGCTTGTCATTGCCGGGTTGTATCCTTTCTATAGTGATAGAAGGGTTCGCACTTTGATTCTTACTATTGTGAAAGGGAGCCATTGGAAACCATGGGGTCCAATGCAGTCTACATGGAACCCCTTGAAGATTCTGAGGACAATAATAAAGCAGAGCCTCAAATATGAATTGAATGGTTTGGCAATATTGTGGGGCTTAAAAATTTTGGGTAGTGAAGGTGCCAGGAGCATGTCTGGTACATAGTGCAGGTATCAGGAGTATGTATGGTACAGAGTGCAGGTGTCAGGAGTATGTATGTTACATAGTGCAGGTATCAGGAGTATGTATGGTACATAGTATAAGTGTCAGGAGTATGTATGGTACATAGTATAAGTGTCAGGAGTATGTATGGTACAGAGTGTAAGTGTCAGAAGTATGTATGGTACATAGTATAAGTGTCAGAAGTATGTATGGTACATATTATAAGTGTCAGGAGTATGTATGGTACAGAGTGTAAGTGTCAGGAGTTTGTCTGGTACATAGTGCAGGTATCAGGAGTATGTATGTTACATAGTGCAGGTGTCAGGAGTATGTATGTTACAGAGTGCAGGTATCAGGAGTATGTATGGTACATAGTATAAGTGTCAGGAGTATGTATGGTACATAGTATAAGTGTCAGGAGTATGTATGGTACATAGTGCAGGTATCAGGAGTATGTATGGTACATAGTATAAGTGTCAGGAGTATGTATGGTACATAGTAAAAGTGTCAGGAGGATGTATGGTACATAGTATAAGTGTCAGGAGTATGTATGGTACATAGTATAAGTGTCAGGAGTGTGTATGGTACATAGTATAAGTGTCAGGAGTATGTATGGTACATAGTATAAGTGTCAGGAGTATGTATGGTACATAGTATAAGTGTCAGGAGTATGTATGGTACAGAGTGCAGGTATCAGGAGTATATATGGTACATAGTATAAGTGTCAGGAGTATGTATGGTACATAGTATAAGTGTCAGGAGTATGTATGGTACATAGTATAAGTGTCAGGAGTATGTATGGTACAGAGTGTAAGTGTCAGGAGTCTGTCTGGTACACAGTGCAGGTATCAGGAGTATGTATGGTACAGAGTGTAGGTGTCAGGAGTATATATGGTACAGAGTGCAGGTGTCACGAGTAGTGCCGATCCTGACCTCCCTGGGGCCCTAAGCAAAATGACATGTCACATTAAAATTGAGAAGCGGATGGGGAGGGGTGCTGCCGAAAATGACATGTCACATTAAAATTGAGAAGCGGGGGGGGGGGGGTTGTTCTGCTGTCGGAAATTACATCTTACGGTAAAGTGAGAAGCAGAGGGTGCTGACTTCTTACCTCTTCTCCCATGCAGCCAGCGAGTTGAGAAGCGGGGTGAGGGGGCCGAAAATTACTTCTCACCAGGCGGGGCCTCTAGTAATTTCAAGGGCCCTCCGCAGCTTTGTGGGGCCCTAAGCGGCTTGCATAGTGAGCCTATAGGGTGGATCGGTCAGGAGTATGTATGGTACAGAGTGTAAGCGTCAGGAGTATGTATGGTGCAGAGTGCAGGTGTCAGGAGTATGCCTGATACAGAGTGAAAGTGTCAGGAGTATGCATGATACAGGGTGTAAGTGTCAGGAGTATGTATGGTGCAGAGTGCAGGTGTCAGGAGTATGCCTGATACAGAGTGAAAGTGTCAGGAGTATGCATGGTACAGGGTGTAAGTGTCAGGAGTATGTATGGTGCAGAGTGCAGGTGTCAGGAGTATGCCTGATACAGAGTGAAAGTGTCAGGAGTATGAAGCCGTACGCCTGTCGGATCGAAGCCAGAAGCCGTCGTATCTTGGTTTGAGGATTCAAACTAAAGATACGACGCGGCAAATTTGAAAGTACGCCGGCGTATCAGTAGATACTCCGGCGTACTTCTTCTGTGAATCTGGCCCATAGTTGTTAGTGAACTTAACGACTACAAATTTATCCAAAGTTACAAATTATCTGAAATAACGAATGCCGCATTATTATTAATTTGTTACGTTCTATTAGTTGAAACGTAACAAATTAATAATAATAAATAACAATATCAATAATAATAAGAATGCTTCATTCTTCTTATTATTAATTCATTCTGTTCCTTTTGTTTAGATGTGGCATTTGTTATTTCGGATAATTTGTAATTTTGGAAAAATTGGTATTCGTTACGTTACGTTGACTTGTAACAGCCAAAATTTAATTGAAATTACAATACCTATAATTAAATAGTTAGTTATTATTAGTTAGTAAATTAGTTAGTTATTATTTTGAATTTTCGTTCTTTAGAATTTTCAGATTTTCTTTCTTTTTTTTGGATATTCGAATTTACGAACTTTCAAAATTTTCAGATATTCAAAATTAATAAATGTTCGAATTTGACTAATTTATGAATTTGCGAATTTTCTAATTTACAAATTTTCAGATTTTCAAATTGATGAATTTTACAAATTTATGAAATAAAGAATTTAGGAATTTAAAATGTTACGAATTTCGGGATTTTGGAATTCTCAGATTTTCAAATTGATGAATTTTACGAATTTATGAAATAACGAATTTACAAATTTTCAAATTTACGAATTTCGATCATAACGGATGACCCAAAAACGAACCCCCCCCCCCCCCCTCCAAAAAAACGAATGAAACAAAAACAAACATTTTTTGGCAGTGCACATATGTAACAAAGATCAGCTTTTAATACATACAGAACATTAGTGCATTTTACCTGCCAAAGAATTTTTATTTTCCTTTGCTTCCAGTCCTGAGATTAATGCCACGTACACACGATCATTTTTCGGGTTGTAAAAAAAAAAGTTTTTCAGGCTCTAGAAAAAACAAAGGTTTTTTTCAACTTGATCATTAAAACAGCCTTGCCCACAAACCATTGTTTAAAAAAAATGCTCTAGCAAAGCGCAGTGACGTACAACACGTACAACGGCACTATAAAGGGAAAGTTCCATGCTGATGACGCCACTCTTGGGGCTGCTTTAGCTGATTTAGTGTTAGTAAAAGTCGATTTGCGCTTTTCTGTCT
The DNA here is from genome assembly GCF_905171775.1 of Rana temporaria. NCBI lineage: Eukaryota > Metazoa > Chordata > Amphibia > Anura > Ranidae > Rana > Rana temporaria. The sequence goes on from NC_053494.1 coordinate 210,033,770, forward strand.
GTTAAAGCGTGATGAATGTGCCGTGTGTCATACTCGCCCCCTCCCTTGGACTACAGGAGAGTCAGGACGCTCTCTTAGTTGCAGATAGAGAAAGGAGCTGTGTGTTAGTGGCCGTCCTTACTCTCCTGTAGTCCAAGGGAGGGGGCGAGCACGACACTCCACACCAGGGAGAAAGCCTTGCATTACTGTGTGGAGCTACAGCCAGAAGAACAGGAAGTGAGGATTTCTCAGAAGAAATAAGGACATTTAAAAGCAAAATGGAAGGATGAGGTAAGTGAAGGAGGACTGCACTAAGGTAAAGGAAGATATTTAGGGAAAAAAAATTCTACCTTTACAACCCCTTAATAATTAAGGAGCTGCATTAACCACTTAAGGACCGCCTCCTGCACATTTACGTCGGCAGAATGGCACGGCTGAGCACATGCACGTACAGGTACGTGCTGTGCTATTCTCCAGCCGTGGGTCGCAGGCGCGCGCCCGCGACCTGGTCCGAAGCTCCGTGACCGCAGGACCCGTGGACCCGATTGCCGCTGGAGTCCCGCGATCGGTCCCCGGAGCTGAAGATCGGGGAGAGCTGTGTGTAAACACGGCTTCCCCGTTCTTCACTGTGGCGGCGGCATCAATCGTGTGATCCCTTTTATAGGGATACATAATCAATGACATCACACCAAAAGCCACACCCCACTACAGTTGTAAACACAAATGAGGTCACACATAACCCCATCAGCGCCCCCTGTGGTTAACTCTCAAACTGCAACTGTCATTTTCACAATAAACAATGCATTTTAAATGCATTTTTTGCAGTGAAAATGACAATGGTCCCAAAAATGTATCAAAATTGTCCGAAGTGTCCGCCATAATGTCGCAGTCACGAAAAAAATCGCTGATCGCCGCCATAAGCAGTAAAAAAAAATGCAATAAAACTATCCCCTATTTTGTAAACGCTATAAATTTTGCACAACCGATAAACGCTTATTGAAATATGTAGAAGAATACAAATCGGCCTAAACTGAGGAAATTTTTTTTTATATATTTTTGGGGGATATTTATTATAGCAAAAAGTAAAAAATATTGTTTTTTTTTCAAAATTGTCGCTCTATTTTTGTTTATAGCGCAAAAAATAAAAACCGCAGAGGTGATCAAATACCACCAAAAGAAAGCTCTATTTGTGGGAAAAAAAGGACGCCAATTTTGTTTGGAAGCCATGTCGCACGACCGCGTAATTGTCAGTTAAAGCGACGCAGTGCCGAATGGCAAAAAGTGCTCTGGTCTTTGGGCAGCAATATGGTCCGGGGCTTAAGTGGTTCTATGGTTCGATCCTTTCCGGACAGATAATGTGGATTTTGAATTCTCGCAGGTTGACACCGTGTAATATTCCAAGCCATTTGTCTGTGACTAACTTGGTGTGGTTCCGCGGTGTCGGCCTTACGAGATGCATTACCTTGTCA